>NW_008710211.1:1208929-1210180 GCF_000327385.1 Lottia gigantea
AGAATATTTTAGGATTAATAATGTTAAATAAACATGTATTCAATTATTTCATCTCTTTTTGACAGCTGTTCATAATTTTATTTAGTTTATATATTCATATATAAATCGATATTTCAAATAAAATCATAAAATCTTACTTGAGATTTGGGTTATTGCTATAAAATTTAAAACAATTCAATGATATTAAATCTTAAAGCTACATTCCTCTATATTATATTTGAAATATAACATGGAAATAAAACTTCTAAAGTCAGGGCAATTTATTTTATCACAAGTCTTTATCCAATATGTATATTATTGAAATTCAAGCTGAAATAAACAGCATAATTATATTGTGGTTATATATAGTGCAGGCACACAAACAGTCTTGTTGGCAATTTTGTCGCAAATCTTGAGTAAAATCTATGCCTGTGCCCATGCTTCCACAACAGTATTTATAAACAAGTTTGGTAATTGGTGTTGATTGTTTTAACATCTGCAAGACAGACCGTTATCATCCAATCAGATTCATTTTCCTTTCAATTGCATGCTCTGCACATGATTATCAACGTAGTTGGAAAAAAAGCAACTGGAAAATTTTGTCTTTAGTCAGGAACAAAAATCACCAAGCCAGACCATTTATGTGCCTGCCTGCATATGAGTTCTGCATGAGCTGATGGCTAAAGTGTGTGAAAAGAAATATATATCTGGCCTGAGCTGGATGCAGACTTCCCCTTCTAATGTCTAATATTAGATACAGAATTATAACAGCTTACTGAAAGATAATCTCTCTATATCAATATATATAGTCTATTGTGTTGTTCAAACCCTATCAGGTAGCCTCCTGTCATATACTATAATATATATGTAAATTACATTCCGACTGGCAACACTGGGGTTAATCTGAGCTCCTGAACCATAAGCAGGTTGGAGATAAGGGACTGAGACTTTTAGATACGCTCAATTGAGTTTATGTGCTGTGGAACGTGAAAAGTTTGTTGCATTTTCCGAACTTGTGTTGCCAGCAAGAGCTGAGTATCTTTCAATTGGAAGTGAGGTTTTCAAGTCTTGGAAAGATAGACCTACTGGCTGACCAATTTTTGCTTGTGTCTCTTGTTGGAAAATCGAAAAATAGTGCTGCCCTGGAATAAAAATTCACTTATTGTCATTGTACACTGCATGACATTGCCTTAGCCCATTAGGTGCAGAAAAGTAGCACATAAAACTCCATTCAATTCATTTGGCTGCTGGCTTCTTCAGCTAGTCAAGGAC
>NW_008710211.1:1210542-1214993 GCF_000327385.1 Lottia gigantea
AAGTCTGGGTTTTATCATAGTTAATCAAAGCTCCTGAATCAATTAGCATATTAGACAGATGATAACAATCTGTACTCATTGACCTCATCTAAAACTGATTATTGTTATATGATTAGGAGACCGGGTCTGCCCAGTCTTTTTACCAATGATCACTGGCGCAAACAGTTACCTTACCACCTTTGTACAGATTGGCCTTGATGTCACAAATTTGTATTTCTTGAGGAGAAATGAAATGAATTGAGTTTTACGTCCTGCTTTTCTGCACCATGTGGGCTAATGAAGACAGGTTTCTTGTGGATTCAAACAACTGAACCGAATCGCTAGAAAATGACAATCGAACTAGCTGCTGACTGAGCTGTTCCATTAATTAATTATTATAATAGATACTACAATCTGTACTTATTGACCTGGACTGAAGCTGACCACTGTTATCTGATTAGAAGACCTGGTCAGTCCTGTCTCTTGACCACTCGACTAAATAATCTTTAGGACTTTATTAGCAATATCATTTTCTTGCACATCAGACCTACATTCAGTGAACAATATTTATATTCCTTTGACGTTTCTCTGATTTAACTGAAAGATTCATATTCAATAGGTAACGTAAGGCAAGATAAGAACATTAACCGACTCTTTTTATTTCCAACTGTCTTAAGATCTTTAATGTGCACAGCCTGTAGAACACAGGACCTCTGTTAATCAACCAATGCAAATGGCAGAAAACTATTTTCTATAACGGCCCATCCAACGAAATTGGATTGAAAATCTAAATAAAAATGACGTCAAAAGTAACAAATACACCAAAATTACAAAAACAAAATTTTTCTTTCAAGCAAAGATTAAATATGTGACATTATTTTAGTTGTTTATGGTGGAGTAGAAATAATCATGCAATATGGTGATTAATATATATGATAATTGATAATATAATTGATATATAACATCTTCTCTCATAATATCACATCTTGTTATTACAATCTTTTCATTCTAAATAAAGTTTTTATGAGAAATTAAGATGCATGACTTAACCCTTTTCAGCCCACCTTAACCCTTTTTCAGCCCACCTTAACCCTTTTGCAGCCCACCTTGAATTAATTACACTCAAGTATAAATGTTAAATGGAGCATACAACATGCCTTGATGAGAAAAATTGTGAGTAAACACTTTGTTTAGAGCTTGTTAAGTAGAGGTCTGGTGTTATCTCGCTAATCTTTATTGACTTCTCTGATTGGTTAATTGTACAGTAAGTTGACCACTTAGCTTCTGCGTATGATCAGGCCAAGTGAACCACTTAAACCTTTCATACTGTCGGATTCAGACAGAAATATTTTATGACTGCTGTCAAAACGTTAATTCCCTACTCATGTAGCTTGTCGAATTTCACTTTATATACTTTTATTATTTACACACTAACTTGTCATATTTCTGATAAAAGGTTAGACTGACCTCATCACAACAGGACAGTGGGGTAGCAAAGTGGAAGTCAGTATCAAGTCCATGGAATTGTCAGCTGCAAGGGCAGTGAAATTTGGACTGTCATAACTTTCAGAGCCTTGTTGGCATGCTTACATCTAGTTATTATGTAATGGTTCAATTGGCAAGAAAATACACTGAATATTGCAATAGATAAATTAAATTTAGTATTATCAGCTGGTAAAGCAAACATTGAGATAATTATATCATTATTTAGAAATTAAAATTTGACAAGACCCAAAATAATTTTTAGAAATTGACAAATTGACATATTCAATTAGGGTCAAAGGGAGGACCACCTAGCTATATATGGTCAACGTATCAATGTTGACCGTCCATGGTCCATAATTGTTTAACCAAAAGTCCAGCGAGATGTCCACCCAGTATGACCTCTACTGATATTTAAACTGACCAGTAATTATTGTCCTTAAAGGTCTGAGGTTTGGGTGGAATGTACTTGTTTTTGTCAGGTAATTAGATTTATTAATTTGATTCTCTTCACACTCCTGTTCAGCGAGTACTCTAACTAGATTCAGTAGTCCTAGAATTTTAATCCCCATTTTCAGAACTGTAGTTTAACTGATGATTAAATTTGTTGCTGAATTTTGTCATTTACAATGGATGAAGATTAATTTTTGATATTTTTATGGCATTACTGACACAAGAAAGGCGAGGACATGCTCACTTTTTGGGGATCCCTTTTGCCCTTCTGATTCGCAACTCAGTTTGTCTGCTAAGTAGGCATTCCAGAGAGACCACAGAATCAGAATTGTTGTAAAGGATAAAGCCCTAGTTTGTCCACTTAGTATACAAGGCCTTGAGTTAGTTTATGCAGTCAAGGTTATAAATAAGTATCTAAAATTACACAGGTGGCTTTGGACTAGCTCAGTGTTAGGGATTAGGTGAAATGGGTTTGAATCCTCTTGAGGTGAGAGAAATTCTAATACCAGGACCAGTGTTGGCTTTTAACCTCCATCACTAGTAATCCTACACCAATTGGTGTAGGAGAAGAATTTATTTTGATTTGAGAGAGCACCTCACATCAACACATGCTGCAAATGTGGATGAAACAAATTTTGGGGGCGTGAAAGGTCCAGGTGATTGCTCCAGGGGTGTGAAGGCTGAAATAGGTTTGGAACCACTGATGTACTACATATATGACACTGAATCAGTATGAAACCATGTGTAACAAATAGACAGTGATAACAATCTGAATATATTAATATTTGATATTGTAATTATTACAATGTATATTTATAATCATCATCACATACCTGCCAAACATAGTTATCAGTAGTTCATCAAGGACATTTTCTCATTTTAAATTCTTTGATGGGAGTGGGAAAAAATCAAGGTTTAGGTTACTTTATTTCATTCATTACAGATACCTTCATATTTACAATTCCTTATTCATAATATTATATTTACATTTTATTGTCACGTGCTACAGTGAACCCATATGAAACATTGGCATTCATTTACCGATGGCTTCACCATTCATTTGAATTAACAGGTGAAAATTATTCGTTCATGAACCAATGAACGCAAAAAAATCTACATTCAATCCTTAAATATTTAATTTTTTAATTCCTGAGAACAGTTAATGATTTGAATGAAAACAAATTTGATCTTCGCAATAATAATAACGGGGGTGGGTAGGGTATGCTCAATCTCTCTCCTCCCCTTGAATATATTTATATCCTGGGTTCCCAACCTCTGGGTGGTGACCTCAACTTGGGTAGCGAAGAACTTTTCTTGGGGTCTAAAGTCTAAAAACTTTTCGAAAATTGATATATAGTTTGTGAAAATTCTTAAAAACTCTCAGTCTCAGATTGTTGGAAATGGCTATTACAGGATTATTATTCTGAAAAAATTCAAAGACACACCTTTGGTGCTCATGTTTTAGCAAAATCTGATGCCAGTTTCCAGAATGGGGTCGCTACTTGTAAAAGGTTTGGAACCTTATCAACATCCTAATTCTTCTTAGTGTTTATTGTATAATTACTGATATATCTACTCAATATCCTGGCCAGAGTGAATGGCTTTATAAACTAATAAAACTGATTGGTTAATGAAAAGCACTAAGCTGGCCCGATATAAAATCAATGTCCGATACTTAATAAATCTTAGAGCTGATAGAAAACAATAGTCCATTGGTCATAAAACTTCTCTATAAATAAACCTTTTATTACAATAAATAGAAAAATAATTCGGTGAACAATTCCTGGCATTGTCTTGGAGGTTGTCAGGTGATTGGCTGGATCTGTAGCACCATTGTTATTATCTATTGTTTACCTTGTTATTGCACCTCGGGCAATTATTGATGACTTTGATACAATAATATAGCTTATAATATAAACGTTGAAAAGTGACTCAGGATAAAACTATCAAGCTATGTGGAGTAATGTGGAATGGTGCAGAAAAGTAGGACGTAAAACTCCATTCATTTCATTTCATTTCCAAAGGAATGTCCAGGAATATCTGTCATGTTATCAAGGGAATATGAAGTCATTTAAAATACATTCATGTACCTGTAATCTACTTTTAGAAATGATAGTGTGACAAGTATTTAGATTTCCAGAATTTCTTCGAACAAATAGAAAAACACTGCTATGTTAATTAAGTAATTTACTGGTAAAACAAATTGACTCTTTGAATCATATCATTGCTGTACTGGTAGGACAGGATGTGCTTATTCTTTCAAAGGACAAACTCTCGGGTGAACTAAAAGGTGTTTTGTATTAAACTGGTAATGTGATAATGTGATAATAGAAAATATAGTTCCTGTGCTTTGTTTGCTAATTTGTAATCTTTTTGAATGAGGTTTGTAACAGGAAACTATTGTGTATTATTGAATTCTAGTTGAATGATACTCTTGTTAAGTGATTGTCTGATAGAGAAGATGAAGGAAATTTGTATGCCACTATTTTGTTCTTCTGGATTATTTTTTTGAATGATAACAGACTTGTCAGGTGATA
>NW_008710211.1:1216912-1217956 GCF_000327385.1 Lottia gigantea
GGTATTGTGGTATTTTGGTCTACCTTCTGGGATATAACCCTATAGGTATTGTGGTATTTTGGTCTACTTTCTGGATATAACCCTAGGGTTAGGTATTGTGGTATTTTGGTCTACCTTCTGGGATATAACCCTAGGGTTAGGTATTGTGGTATTTTGGTCTACCTTCTGGGATATAACCCTATAGGTAATGTGGTATTTTGGTCTACCTTCTGGGATATAACCCTAGGGTTAGGTATTTTGGTCTACCTTCTGGAATATAACCCTAGAGTTAGGTATTGTGGTATTTTGGTCTACCTTCTGGGATATAACCCAGGTATTGTGGTATTTTGGTCTACCTTCTGTCACATTGTGGACTAATTTCTGGAAGTGATGTCTGTTGCATTGGATAATGAGTATATGTGTGATGCAATCATTAGTTTAATTAGTCATTTGTGGTCTTGTTGAAATTTTATTCATGATTCACAAGTTCGATGTAACAAGCTGTTTGAAATGTGTCACTTGATTTTAAAATAATTATATAAGAAATAGATGAGACTAAACAAAGTTTGTAGAAGCAGAAGAAAATGTCTAAATATTCTGTTGAATTGCTAATGTAAGGCCAATAATTATTTCAGATTCAATGAAATTTCTAAGATGAGAAAAAACATTCTAGTTATCGATTGATTCACTCTTATGCAAGGGTTGACTAAGTTTTATTATTTATTGAAGCGAGGGAGAACGTTCTGCTATTGTAAACAGTGCAGTCTTCTATTGAGTATAATTTGCAGATTCTTTGATGTTGGAATATTGAGTCATAGTTAATTCCTCGGAGAAAATTGTAAAATACTGATCGTCTGTGATTAACATGTGCTTTATTTCTAATTCATGGAATTCGGAACTGGGTCAGATATTGGAGACAGTTTTAGTAGGATGTATTTAACTTTGGGCTTTATGTGTGTTATGTTTTGTCTTTTCAAGGTTTAGGTTTTAGAATCAGAGCAGTATATTTTTGTCTTTTCAAGGTTTAGTTTCTAGAATTAGAGCGGTATATTTTTGTCTTTTCAA
>NW_008710211.1:1271295-1304032 GCF_000327385.1 Lottia gigantea
AGACCATTTAGAATTCTTGGTCAATATATTGATATGGCTACTGGTTTAGACAATTTAGAATTCTTGGTCAATATATTGATATGGCTACTGGTTTAGACAATTTAGAATTCTTGGTCAATATATTGGTATGGCTACTGGTTTAGACCATTTAGAATTCTTGGTCAATATATTGATATGGCTACTGGTTTAGACAATTTAGAATTCTTGGTCAATATATTGGTATGGCTACTGGTTTAGACCATTTAGAATTCTTGGTCAATATATTGGTATGGCTACTGGTTTAGACAATTTAGAATTCTTGGTCAATATATTGGTATGGCTATTGGTTTAGACAATTTAGAATTCTTGGTCAATATATTGGTATGGCTACTGGTTTAGACAATTTAGAATTCTTGGTCAATATATTGATATGGCTACTGGTTTAGACAATTTAGAATTCTTGGTCAATATATTGATATGGCTACTGGTTTAGACAATTTAGAATTCTTGGTCAATATATTGGTATGGCTATTGGTTTAGACAATTTAGAATTCTTGGTCAATATATTGGTATGGCCATTGGTTTAGACAATTTAGAATTCTTGGTCAATATATTGGTATGGCTATTGGTTTAGACAATTTAGAATTCTTGGTCAATATATTGATATGGCGACTGGTTTAGACAATTTAGAATTCTTGGTCAATATATTGATATGGCGACTGGTTTAGACAATTTATCATTCTTGGTCAATATATTGGTATGGCTACTGGTTTAGACAATTTAGAATTCTTGGTCAATATATTGATATGGCGACTGGTTTAGACAATTTATCATTCTTGGTCAATATATTGGTATGGCTACTGGTTTAGACAATTTAGAATTCTTGGTCAATATATTGATATGGCTACTGGTTTAGACAATTTAGAATTCTGACGATTTAATAGTTAAAGTCAGATGTATCTTCAGTTTTCATTGGGTTAATAACAATTGATATACAATGCTGTTAATTGACTCAGTTTAATTTGGAGTGATATCTTCAATATTTTAAGTAGTAATTCAATATTTAAAACATGACATACAATTCTATTGTATATTCCTCCTGGGTGTAGTGATCACTATGTTTCAGTGAAATATTTTCATATATTGTAAAGTGGGTCAAATCATTGCTGGCATTCCTTTAAGATTTAACATTCCCAGTAATAGAAGTAATGTAATCTTGTATTGTTTGGTATTGCCAATGAGGGGCAGAAAAGGAGACACATCTATCAGTGGGTACTCAGGATCTTATCTTGATGCTCATTGATATTGTATGGCCTATTTTTCTACCCTTTTGTAATAAATATGTATAATAATGATTTTATTGCGTAAATTACACCACAAGTGGTCAAAGCAATACAAAAAAACAAAAACAAACAAAACACAATAATGTGAATGAAAAAGTACAAAAAGAGTTACAAAAAACTACATGAAAAATATAAATGAGCAAAATACAAAGTACAAAAAAATACAGATATTATTATTATTAAAATCATTATTGCATATTTTACGTAAAAATTGGATACAGCTAATAAGATACATCAATCAAAAATATCGCTGTAAATTTAAATAACAAAACATAAAGATATATATATTTTAACAAGTGTATTATATTATGTATCTGCTGTAATTGTACAGAGCAGCAGGGGTCAATGCAGTTGGTCTATAAATTCTAGTTGAAATGTCAAGCTAACATATGTCTATAACTCTACTAGGTTTACATCTTTATACTCTACTCTAGATTACAATTAATCTGTCAAATTAAATTACATTATTAGAAATTATTCTGTATTAAGTCATTTAGTTGAAATGGTGACCTTCCATAGTTTTAAATAAAGTAATACCAAGGGTGTTGATTTTATTTATTAGCAGTTTTTACTCATTCAGAGCTCTTAGGAGCTGCGGTGGCTCAGCGAGTTAAACGCTTACTCGCTAAACTGAAGGTCCAGGGTTCAATCCCAGCATAGGTCGAGATATTACCTTCAGATTTTTCGATCCGGTTTCCCCCTGTCATTGATGTAGGTCAGAGGGGCTGACATTTCATTTTTTTCATTTAGAGCTCTGGAATTCCTTGATCATTCAGCCATCTTTTTAAAAAATTGCTTCACAATCTAAAGCTGGATACAATCTCTATAGTCATGCCCTGAAATGCTTAGTTGTAACATCTTCTAAAAATGTTTTTTTATCATATCTCTAATGAAAAACTACATTAGGGCCCAATTCAGTGTAAATATTTTGAAAAATTGTTCGAGTTGACAATTCATTTTAGACCTCAGGTATTTCTTACAACACTTTTTAAATGGGCCAATTCTAATAATGGTTTCTTTCCTAGACTCTAGTTTCTAGTCTCTAGAGCTTGGCACTGAAACTCAAGAGTCTGTGAGTTTTAAATGATTTCTTGACCTTGATAGAAGTACAACAATAGTTTAAAATATGTTTTCTATTAGAAACAAGACCTTGTTTAGAATAACATACATCAGTTGTTTTTAATTTACCATTTGTTGATATTATTAGACTTCTTTTAACAAGCTCTTTCATCTACTGGTAACGTGAAATAGATGTTTTCATCTACTGGTAACGTGAAATAGATGTTTTCATCTACTGGTAACGTGAAATAAATGTAGGAAAAAAAACACAAATATCAATTCTTATCTTCACTGTAAATTGAACACAAATAATGCAGCGATGATACTGCCTTTCTGCAGAATATATTTCTGTGAATGGCCATTTTGGCGCCTGCAGGGAATATGAACACCAGGTGGCAGCAGCTTGACAGAGAGTAATAGTATATACCTTATACTTCGTGTAACTTAAAGTGGCATGAACAGATGAAAGATCTGTGAGCTAGTATTTCTGTAAATAACTTGAAGAATTCTGATATAATTTTAAAATGTAAATATTTATGTTAATTTTACTATTTGAAATGAATATCTCAAAAGAGGGATGTAAGAGAAGAGCTCAACAAAATGACAAAATTGAGGTTTATGTTTTTGCAGAATTTCTCAATGTGTTTCATGCTTGGTTATATAAACTGCACACAGTTTTAAATGAATATGCCCAACCCTGCTATATTTCTGGCTTTCCAAAAAATGTTCCAAAACCTTGTGGCATCGCAGCTTCTGGATTTTTGGTTTGTGGTAATGTAACTTTAAAATGATTCCCCACAACTACAGCATCCTACCTAGTAAATCTAGGGTATTATCTGGTAGCACATGAATCAATCTGTTCTAACCCTCTCTACCTCGCTGCCTGCCTGCCTGAATTACTGGTAAATCATTTGGTCTGCATTAGTTGGCTGCCTGCCATTTAGACCTTGGTATACATTGTTGAAATAGCTATTATTAGATGTGTTGGAAGGTACAGGGGTTGTGATATACTTAGCTATAGGATGAGGGCGACTTTATCATCATTTGAGGCAATCAGCTACTAGCAACCACTTGCCATAGTGTTTGAAGGGAATAAGGTGTTCTTTGGCTA
The DNA here is from genome assembly GCF_000327385.1 of Lottia gigantea. Classification (NCBI taxonomy): domain Eukaryota; kingdom Metazoa; phylum Mollusca; class Gastropoda; family Lottiidae; genus Lottia; species Lottia gigantea. The sequence goes on from NW_008710211.1 coordinate 1,274,788, forward strand.
TATCGGTGTGGATTTTTAGCAGAACTTTCGTGATTTCGTTAGTAAGTATCTATGTGAAGGAATATGTCGTGTGTTGAGGAACGCTGAGGTGTTTTTGGGAGAATTTGGTCTAGAATATAGCTGCCATTTTTTCTGAATGTGTTCTATTTATAGAAAGCTGGTGTTTTTCTTATGGATTCCATTTTTGTGCAACTATGTAGATGAGTTAGAATTGAGTGATGATTTTATGGATTTTATACAGAAGTTTATCAACTATTTTATGGAACAGAATAGTTTTAAGAAATCAGGAATTAGATTTTATTAATATCTATTTTTTCGGTGTTTAGACGAATATATTATGCAACATTAGTCTCAGCTGTGGAAATTTAAAATTCTGAAATCTGAAATCATGATGTAGGCAAAGTTGTCTCTGTTATTGCATTTAATTTTGTGATGATAAAAATAGCCCTGAATTTTGAAGGTTGTTGGTTTAATTCTATTTCTGGCTACATTCCTGTGTAGTCTTCTATATTTTTACTTACTCACATATGATTGATATACTTCTTCACATGAAAAGTTCATTAACTGCTTTCAATATTTTGTTTTAACAGATTTCAGGTTTCGTTTGCGGTTCGGATCGTTAGTACTTGGTTTATTTATTGATGTTATAAAATGATTTGCATACATTCAAGAAACCAAAATCCAGTTGCTGGTAGTTTCTGCTCTGTCATCCAGGGTGCCCTCTAAGTGTCACTTGCGCATCATTATCTCGGTGTCCATAATCAACAAAACACAAAATTCTGAGAATGATTCATTTCTTGTATATTAGTTTTAAAAACTGGATTAATATGAAAAACATTACTTGTTCAGTTTTATCTTTTAAATTTTAAAAATGGTGAAATATTGAGAGATAAAAAACAGAACAGGATGTTTCTATCTTATTCTATCTTACTAGTAAAGACATGCTGTTTATGGATGATAGAATTTAATATTAGAGTTTTGAATATCAGAGGTCTAGAGTTTCACATCTTTAAGGCACAAAAGTATATTTTTTGGACTATCTTGTTGACAATAGTTAAAACATTGGAATATCAGTGCAGTTTTACATCATTTCAAAGTTTCCCATTAATTTGTTTGATTTCTTGCAATGCAGAAATTTTGGTAGCATTTCAAAATCTCTCGACAGTCTCTCTTTGATTAACCATAAATAAAATAGTATAGGGCTGGGTAAAATAATCGATAATCGTCGCTAGGAATTTATAATTTCGATTATCGATTATCAAATTTCATAATCGATTATTTGTCAAAGTTACATTTTCTCCACTATACCTGTTAACAAGTAGTAATCTCTTCTACATAGTTTCCCTTCAACAAATAACATACCCACAATAGACTATAATAACCAATCAAAGCAAGAATATACTTCTATGATGCAAAAATTACCCATGAAATTAAGAATTTTGACATGTTTTTGATTCAATATTTACAGGGTTTCTCAATTGAATTATTTTGATTATTAATTGATCTCAATTTGTTAATCGATACCCTGCACTATCCAAGTCTTAAACAAATAATTCGAAACGACAGTCATCAGATAATATTAACAGCCAGTTTGGATAAATAATGAAAGATTTTAATGCTGTATTTTGCAAACAGTGTATTTATAGTGAAAACAGTAGTAAAAATTCTTGACAAAGGTCAAAGGTGAAAACGAATAATTCAGGTTATTTTTACATGTGTTTTGTGTTGTTATTTTCTGTAGAAGAGTACAAAACTGTTGATATGAACATCACTGAATCTTTGGGGTAGGAATCTATGTGATGTTTGACACAATTTTGGCATGGGTGTAGATCTGAAACCTAGTGGGTTACCTACCACCATGGTTCTTATAAAACTGCTCAGAAAAATTGTGTCATATTTGAACTTTGATCCTTAAAAATAGTTTGTGTTTTTTCTCCAGAATTTGGTGCAGTTGTTTTTGTACTTCAGTCTGTACAGTTATAATTTTGGTTTGTCACCCAGCTTTAAAAGGCTACCTATTATAAAAACATTAACTCTAAATTGAAATTCTAACTGTTAGTTAGAAAATGTAATGTTTGTTACATTCCAGAATTCAGAGCTTCAAATATTTTGTAAACTGTTTACCAATTACATTACCTGGGGTACCTTTAATTACTTCTTAATTCATGGATGAGTCAGTGTAGTGTTTGTGAATCAGAGATGTGGCGGCCATATTGGTTGCTAGGGATAGTTCAGACATTCCAGAAGTTCTGAGTTCATCATCAAAGATAAATGGTTTAACACTGGCACTGCCAATTAACTTGAGATTTCAGATGTACATTGGTAGTCAAGTCGTTTAGTGTACACCAGTATTAAATATAATTACTGAATCATGGAAGTGAACAAATAAGAAACAGCCATAATTTACAAAGATAGCTGCTAAAAGTTGGCCAAAATGGATCCATTTTTTATTGTTTTTCCTGGATTTTCTTTTTCAAATCCATGTACCCAATCTACCTGATGATCATTGTCCATAGTACAACACTGAACTACCCCATATAACTAGGTGATGTCTGGTGTTTCTAAAAACAATCAATAGTACAACAGTGGATCACCCTCTAGAATATAACCCAGAGTTAGGTGATGTCTGGTGTTTCTATAAACAGACAATAGTACAAAGTTGGATCACTCTCTAGAATATAACCCAGAGTTAGGTGATGTCTGGTATCTCTATAAACAGACAATAGTACAACAGTGGACCACTCTCTAGAATATAACCCAGAGTTAGGTGATGTCTGGTGTTTCTATAAACAGACAATAGTACAACAGTAGATCACTCTCTAGAATATAAACCAGGTGATATCTTGTGTTTTTTTACACTGACAACAGCAAACCATCCTAACCGAAAACATGTAACCAATTTTATATGGAATGTTTTTTAATGAGAGTCATGTTTATTTTTGGGAACTGTTTAAGAGATGATTCCTTAGAATAGTATTTTGAAGAATCAGACTATCCCACATTTCTGGTATTTCAAGTGGAATTTTTTTGAGTTAGCTATTAAGATAATGACAGGTGTTGTGTGGTACTACTAGAATCTTTCATGTTGGATTTTAGACTGTTAGTACCACCTTTATATTGAGCAACATCTGTTCTTGCGATATCATTTTTAAAACTTAAGACTGATCTCTTTTGAGTCATCTTAAGCCAGTACTCCATTATGTTAATCACCTCCTCAAAGAGGTGAACAGGACAGGGGCTCTGATTGTACTACAGTACACAGAAATGCTTAGGTTGGATTTGAATTAATAGTATTACACTAAGAATGAGCCATATCTATTCTAACCTACGCCAACATAATGTTTACCCTGTTTAGATTTCCAACTGTCAAGGGATCTTTAACATGTACAGCCTGTAGCACACTTGGCCTCGGTTAATTGTCCCATCCAAATGATTAGACGTTTCTTTCCATGTGACCTCCATCACTGAAAGGGGGAAAGAACAGGGCTAAAATTGACTTTAAATTTAGCATTATTAAAGGTTAGTCACCTTGGCATCTGTTAATAGGCGGCAAATATAATAATGACAGGTGTTGAATTTTGTTTTCAAATAACAGGATATTCTCCTCAAAGCTCAACATTCCTAGTTCGATTTGTTCTTAAAATCATAAGCTACGGTTGCTTACATCATTGATCAGAGTGTCACGCAATTCTCATCATTATTTGACATCTGAAGCCAGTGGCGGAGCCAGGTTTACGTCCGAGAGGGGGCGAGATATCTGAGATTGCTTTAACTTACTTATGAGATTTTTGCCTGGAAAACCCACTGGATGCCCCTTCTGCCCCCCTTTGGCTCTGCCACTGTCTGAAGACACTCTATTAAAGTTTATGAAGTAGATGTCTCTTTCATAGAGTACATATAAATGATAATGCTTTTTGATGTTTGTTTGTCTGCATCCCAGAGAGTCTACATAATGATAAGAAGCTAATAATGGTGTTTCAGATCTTTGTACATCTCTTACAGAGAGTTTGTACAACTAATAATGCCAATGAGGTACTTGGGTACTATTTTTAACATTTTGATGGTTCAGTTTTGAATGATAGTTATTTAAGACTGGATGTAAAATTCCACTTCATTTCTTAACCTAGTGTTGGAGTGAAATGAGAATAGTATAGAAGCAGAATTCGCCAGGCGTTTGATTGTTCACCTACCAACAGGGAACGTTAGCAGGGTTTAGACTGTCATGAGACAGGTTAGTTTTACCCTACTGGTAGTGAACTCTTTACAAACGGTGGTTGGATTGTTCACCCACCAACACGGAAAGTGACCTGGGTTTAGACCGTCATGAGAAAGGTTAGTTTTACCCTGGGTGATATTTTGATAAAGTATGTCCCTGAATGACCTACTGTTTGTTTATATTTGTCTATATTGGGTGTTGTTTGTCTAATTTACATATTATAATTTATTACTACGGACCCCAGGATTACTACTATTACATTAAAGTTGGCTTCCTCCGCCTGTTTTTAAGAATCTTAAAGGGTACAGGTTTGGTGGATTAATTTTAGTCTTGAATATATGTAAATAGTCTTCAGAAGTACTAAAAATGTACGAAAATTGCATAATTCAAACTAGGAATTTTACTCACTATATTTTATATATTAAATTGACAAGTCCCCATTTTAACATTCCATCACAGATAATTTTGGATACACATGGATTTGAAGGCTCAAATTTCGACGATGAGCACAATTACTGATTGGCTTACCTAAAAAATTTCCGTTTCTGAAACTAAGGTATGATTGGTCAAAAATAATGGTGCATCTGTCCCTTTGTACAATGAGCACACAAAAATATATCCAGCGTTGATGTCTCTAAGTCAGTTTATTGACATCTGTTGGTTGACCACATAACTCAGTGAATTTCTTAGTTGGTTTGTCATTTGCTTGGTGATAAGCTTCCTTCCAAAGGTAAGAATCTACTAAAGCAAAAAATATCCTGATGCCACTTTGTGTAGCCTTTGAACTCTTTCCTTCTTCCTTTCATATGTTTGAATATTGTCAAGTGCTGCCAGAGCGTTACCAGTTCGAATCTGACCCAGGGTAACAAAATTCTGATGCATGGAACAGTGTCAGCTTTCAAACCCTTACACATCCATTCATATTTTGAAAGTTTGTCAAGCAATAGAAATGAAAAAGAGGGACCATATCTTTAGATTTTAACCGCAGTATTTGACATGTAAAATATATTACCCAACTGCGCATTTAATCCGTTAATATGCATATTTTTCTATCTGTGTTTATAGTTAATTATGGTAAAACAATGTTATATTGTACTAGAACCTGGGAATCCGTGTTTTTGTGATATACAGGACAACAAGGGAGATATTGTACAACGATTGTATTGTGTTTTGGAGAATTCTGTAATGTATTTGAGGTAGTTTTTTGAGGAATAATGTGAAAAAAATATTTTAAACTGATAAATTTTGGATATCCAACTTGCATGTAGTTTTGTGTTTAAAAAAGTTGAGGAACCCTTTACTCTGGTATAGTGATCGCTATTTATATGACAAATTAAGAATTGTTTCTTGACAACAGTGAGGCCTTTAAGAGATTTAAACTGATAGATTCTGGCTTGACCAGCAGTGGTTTGGGGTACAAATAGGGAGCAGACTGCCTCAATGGGAGGATAACTGCTGGGGCTAAATTCAAATTTTGGCTACTCTGTGGTGGTGTCATAGTTGCAAGCCTCTTATAGAGCGTCTTAGAGGGTTCTCTCAAGAAAATCGTAGAAAATATAAATTGATCTTGTGCATTCTGACACATATTTTGGAATAAAAAGGTAGACATTTAGATTTGTTGAAAATAAAGTGGGGGGTACAGACAATAGATCTAAATTCCATGTTGAAGTTAGGTCTAAATATAGGTTTTCCAGATCTATTTATTGGGAAATGATAATAATGTTGACTTAACTATCCCTATATTGTATACAACTTTGAATTTTCATTTTAAAACACACCATAGGTAGCTGAAAATTCTGTTTCTGCAATGCAAATATTATCTTTGTAAGACATATAGAAACAGGAAGGTAAACATTAATAACACAAGATATATAGATATACTACTTCTAGTTTTATTACATACTATGTTTAGAAACACATACAGGTAACATTAAAAACACAAGATATATAGATATACTACTTCTAGTTTTATTACATACTATGTTTAGAAACACATACAGGTAACATTAATAACACAAGATATATAGATATACTACTTCTAGTTTTATTACATACTACGTTTCGAAACACATACAGGTAACATTAATAACACAAGATATATAGATATACTACTTCTAGTTTTATTACATACTACGTTTCAAAACACATACAGATAACATTAATAACACAAGATATATAGATAAACTACTTCTAGTTTTATTACATACTACGTTTCAAAACACATACAGATAACATTAATAACACAAGATATACTACTTCTAGTTTTATTACATACTACGTTTCGAAACACATGCAGGTAACTTGATAACGTTTCGAAACATAGTGTGTAATAAAACTAGAAGTAGTATATCTATATATCTTGTGTTATTAATGTTACCTGTATGTGTTTTGAAACGTAGTATGTAATAAAACTAGAAGTAGTATATCCATATAACTTGTGTTATTAATGCAAATATTGTTTTCAATTTTTTTATTATATGAAATGTATTAATGAAATACTATTTGAGTAATACATTGTACCAAAACATGATCTAGAAATCTGTTTCTGGTAAAATAAATTATTGTTATAAATAATCTAAATTAAATCTAAAATCTAAAAATATTACCAGAGATTGAAAATAAATCAGAGTTGGTTGAGAGGTAAGAAGAGAGAAGTACTGAATGTAAGAAAATATCCTGTGTTACTATAAATAAATTCTACTGCCTTCTGACTATCTTATAGCTATATATAGCTTACTGGTTATAGGTGCCACCTACTTCTGAAACACTCTACAGAACTGGTGAACTAGTGGTACCTTGAAATCGCCAAAGACAGAATCACTGGTGCCACTTTTGTCCGTGCAATCAGCATTTGCTGGAAGCTGAAACTTCTACAGAAGTATAGTGAACTTGTGGTGCCATAAAATTGCCTTTTATTATTCTCTGAATGTTGGAAATTGAACAAGAGTAGACTCATACTACTGTTCTGGCAAATTTCCCCCATTGCATACAGGATGGCATTGCTTGTCCAAGCAGAAAAGTGGGCACAAATTGCTTACTTAATATTTCTGTAAGGGTTTAAAGCAGACCGAATAGAGCACTGGTCTAGCTATCTGAAACTAACTTGCCATGAGGTGGAATTTAAACATTGGCATTGGCACCTTATCACCTTGCAGACGACAATTCAACTCCATACCCACTACTCACAATTTGCTGGAGAAAAACAGAAAATCCTGTCTTATTGAAGAGTAAATATTATTATGGAGTGATAGTATACCAAGTTGTTGCTGTAAATTATTCTATGACATTTCAAGTCAGTATTACCCTAATTATTGTAGTGAATGAAAATATTCACTGATTTATTATAAAACATTACTGAATATATGATTAACACAGCTAACCATCCAATATTATTTTGGATAGGGACTACACTTTCAGTCTTACTTGGTAATGAAAAACAGTAAACATTTAAAGGCTGTATAAGTAAATCTTTTATTGGTATTAAGGCAAGGCATCCTGTTGCTTCCAGAACACCTGATGCCTCTCAGCCACTAGGTTTATCAGGGCTGCATCTATATCAAAGTCCCCATAACTAATATATTTGTTTATTAAATTTTTTACATAATTACATTAAAAACTGATAAATGTAAAAAAAAGCTAAAGCTGTAACATCCGGTTGTGAAACATAATATCTACTGCACTGATGAAAGTCAACATTAGAGCTGTAACAGACTTGATAATTAAATGAATGAAAGATGATGAGAAGTTGGCAGTAATTAAGATCATAATTAATAAATGTTAACCAAGTAATCCCACATGTTGGCATGTCAGTCAGTCAGTTAGTTAATAATAATAATAATAATAATAATAGTATACCATGTGTTGTTACTTCCTCTAGTCAATTAGAAATCAACTACTGTATTATAACATGTAAAATTACTGAGGGCAAATTAAATCTATTAAAACTACACCATGTTCAATTTAATTAAAAAAAATAGCCAATCATAGTAAATTATTTGGCAAATAAAAGCTTTATATAACCCATGAATGAATGGGTAATGAATGAATGAGCGAATGAGCAAATGAATGAATGAATGACTGAGCGAATGAACTGAACGAATGATCTAAGATAGATTAATGAATGAATGGGAGAATGAATGAATGATTAGGCGAATGGGTGAATGAATGAATGAATGACTTAATGAATAGATGAATGAATGAATGAATGAACAAAATCCAAGGTCTTTTTTCAACATTTTAAATAAGTCGAAGATTGAAGTGTTAAACTTTATTGGATAATTTTTTCTTTTCCAGATCCACGTTTCCCAGAAGTCGGAAAAGTTGAGTTTGTTTTTGGTCCACGATCTGATGCATTTGTTTCTGGTAAGTGTTTATTTAATCTGTATGTTAGTCATCTTTAAGTGAAGCACCAAACTTTTGAGCCGTGATTTTGATCATGAGTTTGTATAGACAAAGCACAATAGATTGCGATTTGACCACAATTGCAGTCAAGACAATTTGAGATTTCTAATAAACCAATAAAACAAGCACCTGTAAAGCTGTGTTATTAACTGTCTACAATACAAGTATATTGCTGTGTTATAAATCTGTTTTCTTTTGGAAAGTTCTCAGGGTGGAAAATACACCACTAATTTAACGACTGAAAGTCCTGTGACGAATTCCAGGCTATCATTCTCTTATAAAAAAAACCTTTTAAGGATTCCAATTGGCTTGTGTAATCCCTTAATCCTTTGGGTTTAAACAAATTCAAGAACAGGTGTTTGATTGTTCACCCACCAACAGGGAACGTGAGCTAGGTTTAGACTGTCATGAGACAGGTTAGTTTTACCCTACTGGTAGGGAACTCTTTACGAACGCCGGTTGGATTGTTCACCCACCAACAGGGAACTTGAGCTGGGTTTAAAAAGGTTAGTTTTATGCTACTCGAAGGGAACTTTTTTTGAACGGGAGGTTGGATTGTTCACCTACCAACAGGGAATATCAGCTGGGTTTAGTTAGTTATACTCTCTGTTATATTATAAACTGATATATTTTGCAGTAACTGGTTTTAAATCTGATGTAACAGTACCAGTAGATGAAGGTGATGATCAACTCGTTAGATCAGATTCGTTTGAAAACTTTAATAAATTAGCTGATGGTCAAATAGACAGTAAGTTTTTTTTACAAAGAGATTCAGTCTTAAATCATTCTTCAGTGAGTTCACGTCTGCATTCTGTTTCCAAATTTCAATACAATGCTGTTATTAAGCAACCAACCTTTGTTTTGTCTGACCAGCACAATAGCACAGTTGCCAATTCAGTTATTATTTTTATTCTTCTGTGCACATGATCTAGTTCAGAATTCTATGGTAGAATCCTTGATTTGGTAGCTAACAGAAAAACGTCTCGTGTAAAAACGCTTTTGCAAGTTATTGAGCTAAAAAAGGTCACAATATTTAAATTTTCAAATATATATCCCCATGATGCGTGTATAGTATCGCAACGCTACCTTTTATTCCATAAAAATGCAAATATTTTTTAACTTGTTTTATGATATAACAATATTTTTCACTGATATAGTTAGAAACTTTTTATAAGACACTAACCACTTCTATCAACTATATTATCAAATATCACAGTTATAACAATATGAATTAATATATATAGAAACTATTTATAAGACAGTGGACGCTAACCACTTCTATCAACTATATTACCAAATATCAAAGTTATAAAGTTATAAATTAATATATATAGAAACTATTTATAAGACAGTGGACGCTTACCACTTCTATCAACTACCAAATATCACAGTTATAAAGTTATAAATTAATATATATAGAAACTATTTATAAGACAGTGGACGCTTACCACTTCTATCAACTACCTAATATCACAGTTATAAAGTTATGAAATAATATATATAGAAACTATTTATAAGACAGTGGATGTTAACTACTTCTATCAACTATATTACCAAATATCACAGTTATAAAGTTATGAAATAATATATATAGAAACTATTTATAAGACAGTGGACGCTAACCACTTCTATCAACTATATTATCAAATATCACAGTTATAAAGTTATAAATTAATATATATAGAAACTATTTATAAGACAGTGGACGCTAACCACTTCTATCAACTATATTACCTAATATCACAGTTATAAAGTTATGAAATAATATATATAGAAACTATTTATAAGACAGTGGACCCTAACCACTTCTATCAACTATATTACCAAATATCACAGTTATAAAGTTATGAAATAATATATATAGAAACTATTTATAAGACAGTGGATGTTAACTACTTCTATCAACTATATTACCAAATATCACAGTTATAAAGTTATGAAATAATATATATAGAAACTATTTATAAGACAGTGGACCCTAACCACTTCTATCAACTACCAAATATCACAGTTATAAAGTTATAAATTAATATATATAGAAACTATTTATAAGACAGTGGACACTTACCACTTCTATCAACTACCAAATATCATAGTTATAAAGTTATAAATTAATATATATAGAAACTTTTTATAAGACAGTGGACGCTTACCACTTCTATCAACTACCAAATATCACAGTTATAAAGTTATGAAATAATATATACAGAAACTTCGAATATAAAATGTTAATCTTTTATCCCATTACCCCAATCGCGATATGTATTGCGATTGTATTGTATCATGGCATGATTGATGATACCCAGCACTATCAATGATACTGATCAAGTATGTTCTGGAAACAAAATGCAGACGAGTCCATTTTCATCTTTAGTAACTTAATATCAGAACTCTTAATATGCTTATTTCTTTCAATTTTCTTGTGGTGAAGGGTTCATCCATTTTATGCTAATAATTTGGAATGGCTTCTTGAGACCACTCCATTGATTTAGCATCAGAAGATGACAATTTTGATCTGATAATACAATAGCATGATTTTTACTAGCAAATTATTCTTTAAGTCTTTTCTTTTCTGCTTTTAGCTTATAGATTCTGTGGCCTTCTTTGTTAGAAAAAACTGAAAATTAGAACAATTTCTTTCTGATCTGCAGATTATTGTTTGATATAGTTGTAGATCTTGATACCTGCCTTGAGTTTAGACAACTGAATGTGGGGCGGGTATTGGAAAATTGAGGAAAAAGCAATAATACAAATATTTCGAATTATTTTTTAAGCACAACCTTTGAACAAATATCAATCAATCATTTGTCTAGAAGTCCAGTTATGATTTTCCTGAGGGCAGCTTAGATTATATTCCGAAATAAAACTAACAAAGTTGGTCACAAATTTTGTAGCACATCTTTATTTGTGGATAACGGTTACTATTTTAATTTTGTGTATTTATTTTTGTGTGTGGGTCAACTCTTTCCAACCTCCCTACGTCATTTTTTGTAGCGAACGAAAACGGCCTCCATCCCAGTGGTAAACTACGAGTATCCCATCAGCCAGTTGATCATTCGAAAGGTCCAGTTGATGGAAGTTTATACGCTACAGTGAACAAACAAAAAGAAACGACTTCAACGTCCAGTTCCAGACTTTTGTCCAACGGCCCTACATCTCATGTTGTCAACGGCAACTCGATTAACTCAAGCATGGATTCTGGTATATCCTCTACTTCTGATCACCATGGTGACTTGTTGTCTCGTTTTGTTTACGCTTTCTCATTGGTGCAAATTGTAAGAAGCGTTAAACAAAGTATCAATATTCTTCTCTCTTGAATGACCATTTTAGGCTTTTCTCAAATTTGTTAGTGATTTTTTTAGATTTTTAAACTAAATAGAAGTAGATAGTTCAGCTCTTTTTCAAATTTTTTATCAAATTAATATTTTTTTTTAGAAGCTTCTTACAATTTTCATCATATTTAAAGCCTTTTTTTAATTTATTTTTTTCTGCTTTATTTATTTTATTTTTGTGTCAGAACCAAATATAAATGTTTTGTCACTAATCAGTCACTGAATTAACATACAAATTAATTAAATATTCAGCGCATATCATTAGCATATTAATGAAGTTATATTTGGCAGTTCACCTTTGTGTACTAAATTGTGTCACATTTCTGTGGAAATTTATTTGCATGATGGTGGATTTATTTTTATGTTCAGGTATATTTTCCATGTCTATTTTGATGAAAATGTTTATGTAGATCATCTTTTGGGGTCTGTTGATCATGATTGAGTTTCTCAAACTAAAGCAACCCTTGATATTCTATACTTATTTCTCACAACCTTGTTACACGTAAAAGATAATATTTATGAATAAGGTAAAAGATTTATTAAGGAGATGTCCCAGTTGAACCCTGTCCACCCACACTAACTTGTTATCTTGTTTTTATATTTATATATAGTTTTTAAAGTCGGTCATTTCAACTATTTTATTTTTACTGGATCAATGTTAAATACTATTCGCTAGAAATACCTTGAAGTAAAAAATCAGTACTGTAAACGATTCAAGTGAAAAGCATTAACTTTTATCAGTTATCAGCAAGATCAATGCAAAGAGGATTGGCTAAGGACCAGCTGAAATAAAAAATCCTTGTGAACTAAGTTGTTATCCTTGTAGATGGGTGTTTCTTTTTTGCTATAAACCGAACTATCCCATATATTTTAATCTTGATTTCAAATAACCACTGATAGGGCTAACACATCTTGGCTAACAAGATATTTAACTCGCTTGACAAGCTGTATTACCTTGAAGTAAAACTCAGTAAACAATGGAGGAAGGGAGAGTAACATCGGAGGAATGTGACCATCAAAAACTTGTATTTAAAACCCTATAATATTATAACATAGAAATTCAGTCAACCTTGTCATACCATCTTCTCATGCCTAATTTTATCCTTTAAAGATACATTATATAGACACAGCTTTATTGAACAACAATCACTGGTTAAAGTTTTAAGCAACGTTTTGACATGCTTCCCCCGCCGTCCTCAGGCACTTAATAATAAGAAAGTGATGGGCAAACTATATATACATTAATTCTTAAAATTAAGAAAACACAAGAAAGACTTTATTTAAAGATAGAGTTCAACAAGTTATTTCCTGATGTAGGTTAAAATTTCAAAATCCATCCAAATTTGAAAATAACTGAAGATTCTCTGAAATTTCTAAAACGATGATTGACTTTGAAACAGACATAACAGATGACAGTGTCATAGAAACGTAAGATAATCTTAGTATTCCTATCATCTGATTGACCAATCACTAGCTCAAAATTTTGAATCTTACTTTATTATCCCATCAGATGACAGTATTTGTTAAATTTATCACAGTAAAATATTCGCGAGACAGACGCGTAAAATTAGTTGTATCACTGCTTTAAGTCACAAATGGGAATAAATGTAACAAAAATATTTCGTCATTGTTTTCTTCTTGTGTCACTTTAAATTTTTTCCCACCATATTGACAATAAATCCAGTTTTAAAACATCAAAGCTATGTATTAATATTCAAGTTGACGATGACAAACTATTGTTACTCTACACAGCCTGCTAGCCGCGACAACAACAACAAAAAACTTGACAAAAAATTAATTTTTAAATGAACAGTACAGTGTTAGAAAAGTATTTAAGGATTGTAAATTCGGGGACAAGAAACAGCATGATATGTTTTAATGTGTCTTGACTGTTCTCTCACAATAATATGTATCGTATAACAGTTTGAAGCTTTACAATCAATCACCCAGTTTATTGTATCGGAGGTGTATTGGACGTTTATCGGAATTTCTTCAAAATGACGGAATTAATGAAACTTGGTGCCGGTAAGACAAGATTTTTTGTGAAAATTTCAGTAAAAATGGCTCCAGGGCTTTGTTTAAGGGAAATTTACACACCATGTGTCTTTACAACTTTTTTATCCTTTGTAACATATAAAGTGAATTCATGCATGTAAAAATGTTAGAGCTTGTTTGCCATTTTGAATTTAGAGTAAATTCTTATAGTAAAATTGAGAATTTCTCGGTCTTGCTGATGTTTAATGACTTCGCTTAATTAATTTTGCTGAATGGGCCAATTTGGGAAAATTAATCTCTTTTTCTATAACTTTTTGTCGAAGGATTGTGTTGATTGGAACAGATTGCCCAAAATGTGAAGAAGGGCATTAGTTTTGATAACTATCGTTTGAAGAATTCTACCATGACTACCAAAAAAATACAAACCCAGTTTCTGACTGTCTTAATGATAAGTTTTATATCCAATAGTGTTAACATATTTAAAAAAAAAAAACACATCTTCTTAAACTAGAAGAAACATAATAAGATGAGGGAAATCAATTTAATTCTTGGATTTTAAACTTTAAGATGTAAAGCTCAATTAATGGTTAAATCCATCTTCACAATGTCAAACTATTACGAACTTCGTCTTATACCTAATAATATAAACATTATGGCTTATTGTTTACAGACTTTCTGTCAGGTCTCTGATTGGCTGTATTCGCTAGCGGTCAATTCAATCAAATGGCACATTTACCAAAAAGGTGGCTATTGCAGTCAAGGTGTAAGACAAAGTTTGTAATAGTTTGACATAGTGAAGATGACTTAAATTATAACAAATTTGGTATAAAAAAAACCAAAAAGTTTGTGTCAAAAGTTTTTCACCGATTGTATTTTAATGGATTAATAAATCCAATTTCAATTCAGAACCTCTAGTTGAGTTATGGCCATCTTCAATCTACATAAACATTTTCATCAATATTTCATACGTGTGTTGATTTACATGTGCCGTCTTTTTACTTTGTGATTTATTTGAAAAATGTTTTTAACATAACCTTTTCTCTTTTCCAGGATTTATAACTCAGAATCATCAAAGTTCTCAAAGTTACCACCAACAATCTGCAAAACAATATAGTACGAACACCAATGGGATAATCTCTTCTAACTATACCTCCAGTCTTCAATCTGGAAATTATGGATCCACCCTACCCAAAGATACTGTGAAACCACTTGATGAAACCACCCAACTTGATAATTTACTGGAAGATCTTCTGAATCAACAAAATTACATCTCCAGTCCATCAAGTCCAAAAAATCAGGACGCAAAAACTATCACGACTACAACTCGTACTTTTACGACCTATTCTCCGACTGATTCTCAGAAATCTCCCGATCGTGTTGCCATCCAACGTGCAGAAGTCAGTTACAAACTTCCAGGCACCAGAGCTGAAGAGAATCGTCAGTTACTGATCTCATCCAGTTTGGACGAAGTTGACAAAAAACCAAGTGGAATTCCTCGCAACGCATTTACTTATACACCAACTTCTCCACGAGATCAGTCCAAAACGTATCACACTTTGGAACGAGACATGATGAAGACAGAAAGTAACATGAAAACTCACACGCTGCCATATAGAACAGATTACGATAACAAACACAATGACTCATACTATCACACTCTAGATAGCAGCCATTTTAAATCAGACAATGAGACGACGAGTTCATGGCTCCAACAGCAACAGAGTAAGTTACAAAGCAAGCGCGATCATGGTGACTTCCGCTCGCAACAAGAAAAACAATTAGTGTCAGAACTTAAAAATGCACAGAATAAGTTTTATTCAAGAAGAGCCCAGAGCGAATCAGATGAAATGGAATTCATGGATAATTATCGAGGTCAGAACGGGCCCATCTCGCCAACAAGTGCCCAGGTATCCTACGCCCCACAGCCACCTAGACGAGCCTATAGCACCGATGGCTTCTTCCCAGAAGCTCCTGGAACTTACACTACTCACACCATGACAACTGAAAGTCGTTCCTATGGAAGCAAAAGTACGTCGAATAAGCCCCCTCCCTCGCCAACACAGCAACAGAGATTTCAACCTGTTGCTCCACCTGTCCGCACTAGTAGTAAAGATTATATGCGCGCAAGATCTAATAGTAGCAGTAGCTGGCATCCTCAAGCGAATGAGCCCGACCCCCAAATCATACCTAGGTCATATAGCTCCAGTCACTCTACCCCTCCGAGGTCCCCTAGGGCTCTCTCCCCCACTGGCCCACACAGCACCACAACATATACGACTTACAGGACAATGACATCGCCAGAAATACCGCCACAACCCAAACCACAACCACCCAAGGTTGAGAAACATTATGTAACGGAAGTTTTCGTCCACCGAGCTGGTGGGGGTAAGTTAGTGGTGTCCCCTGTCCCCCCTCATGCTTTTTAGTTCTAACAACTGATTTGCCCTCTAATCTTCTCTTTCACTCCCAGAATCCCTAGATAGAAATTTTCCTGTGTGTTCCCTCACTTGATTTTCCAGTTTGTGGTCTCACTTCAACTAAAGGAAGAAATTTTCCGTTTGTGCTTTCACTCAAACACTAGGATGACATTTTCCTGTTTGTGCTCTCACTTAATCCTTAGGTACAAATTTTCCCATGTGTGCTTTCACTTTTCTCAAAAACAGTGTGCTTTGTTTGAACTCTAGGTATAAATTCAGCAGCGTGCTCTTGCTTAATCATTCCAGTGTGTTCTTGTGGAATATTTAACGAAAAGCTTCCAGTGCATGTTCTCACTGTGTTTCTATTCCTTACTATTCTTTATCAAAATTTGACCAGACATATTGGCTGTACTTGCTAGTGGTACCATCTTTTCCAACACACATTTCTTCGAAATTACACTACATTAGGAAAATAACCTTGTTCACTCCTCCAAACTGATATTAAGTTGAAAAAATTTGGAATATATTTGATATAATGAAATTAATGAAACCAAATTTCACAAAATCATCTTCCATCTTGACTTCTATATGGGCAATTCAGTTGTTTGCTTTGTAGATTTTTTTCGTCTGTAGTTAGAGCTTGTAGATTTTAGTAGCTTGTTCGTAAAATTTCTAAATATTTTATTTTTAATATTTTTTGGTTATAAGTACAATATTTTGGTTTGGGTTTCCTTATTTTATTCAGAGTTTTGATTTCATTAAATTTTAAATTTTTTTCTTTTATTTTGTGAATGCACGTTTTTCTTCTTGTCTTATTCCTGCTGTTTCTTGAATCCCAATTTCACTCTCGTATGACAAAAATTACAAAAACTGTGGAAAATGTTACTCTTTTCAAAAATAATATTATATTAGAATTAGAGATATTTTTAAGATAAGTCCGGCTAACGCATCCATCTGAAATAGTTGAAGACCTAAGTTTTTAAAGAATTTACCAATTTTTGCAGCTCAACATGATAAAGCGCTTGCTAAACGGTGATGGGGCAAGTCAAAGCGTATTTAAATATATCAAATTATTAATCAGAATAATATTATTATATCTTATATAATTTAATAATTAACGTGATCCTGTGTAAACTGATATGGTTTGGGTCGGGCGGGGTCAAATTTGTAAATATTTTAATCCGAAAAATATCAAAATATTCTTGTCGTCCATTTTGATAATCATCAAAAATTTATCAAATTCAAAAAATATTACATAGTATTACATGTGAATTATTATAAATCCACATTTTTTTTCGAAAATTGTCAATCATTTGGAGCTTAAAGCTTAGAAAAAAAACTTTGTGGCAAAAGTTATTATAGAGATTTAGGTCAATTAACAAAAATTTATCAGTGATAAAGATTGGTCCAATCAAATGACTGGAAAACTATGAAAAATATGAATACATTGTTGTGAAGAAGGCCAGTAATCCCCCCAGTAGTATTGCCAGTGTGTGTAACCCTGTGTTAATATTGTGTTTTAGAGTCAATGTTTTACAGCAATCCCCCCTCCCCTCTACCAATTTGTGTTTGTCCTATTACATTGTGCACTTACTCTAATTTTCTAAAACAATGCACCTTTATTCTCATTTCATTGTTTATTGTGTAAATCAATCGAGTCCCATCCAATATAAAAATTCATTATATTAAAATACAATTTCAGAATCAGAGACAAAGTAAGAGTTACTATACAACTTTTCTTCGCTGAATAGAAATAGAATTTTTAAACTTGTATTTGCTTGTAGAATTTTAGACAATTTTTCCCCTCAGTGCTATAGTGTGTTTTTTATGTTATTGATTTATCCTCTGAATTTTTCCAGAAAAGAGTCCGAATGAATCGTTTGACTCCAATAGATTGGATGAATTGGAAAGGACATTACAGAAAGCTTCCGAGTCCATCATGGCCAGTAAGACACAGCAACAGACTATCTCGGAGACACGACATTTTGAAAATCGTTATGTGAGTAACTCTGTAGTGGATGGCATGCAGCCCAGAAGTCTGTCTCCAACTTGGGACAATTATGTATGTTCTGCTTTCGTTTGGTTTGTATTTATTTTTTTCTGGTTTACCAAATATTCAGAAAATATGTCACTTTGGTCGACTTGATATAGTTTCATTAAACACAAGACTGTTTGTTTGAGTGTATTCACCGGTTATGGAAGTTTAAGGACACATCTTGGACATTGGTAATAAATTTATTCCCTCCTTGATAGTATCAACTAAAGAAAGGTGTCCTATATATCAAGAATATAAAGGCGTTCCAAACAAATTAAGTTATTTAAATTAGTTGAAATTTATTTGGTAAACCAGATCTTCTATTTATTTTATTTTTGCTGGAAAAATTCTTGACATCACCTAACAGACAGTTCAATCTCAATATTTGTCAAGATGGCTATGTTCTCCTTTAACTACCTTCCAAATATGCAGAGTAAATTGGCACATGCTCACACCTTGATATCATAGTCACTTGGCTCACAACTGATGGTTGCATATCTGACTTCAAAGAAATATGTATCAAATTATTCAAAAAACAATTTAAATATTCAAGAGAATTCAAATATCTGATATATGTAATTTGACACCTCTCATAAAATAATGACAGAACATTTTAATACCATTCAGTTGATTGTCAACAATGTTGCACATTTTTATACTTAGTTTTAGTTGTATATATACTGTCTGTTAGAGATGTCAAGAATTTATTTTCATGTGCTTCTTTAAGTTTATTAATGGTACTGGAATACAGGATTGTCAATTTTGTTCTAAATTATGAGAGTCCACGGAGATGATAGTGAGTTTTATAACAACTTCTGATAATCAGTTAGCCTTCACAATGGTCAAGATATGTCTCCTTCTCACACCTTGACTGCAATGGTCCACTTCCTTGTTTCTCTGAAGTTTGTGAATGCAGCAATTTGATTGGATGGTAAGCTCTTGAAACTGAGTTCCGACAGAAAAACTGTAGAAATAATTATATCTGAAATACAGGGCTCTATTTTGGCGTACAATCCAATCAAATTGCTGTATTCACAAACTACCATGAAGCAAGAAAGTAGACCATTGCAGTCAAGGTATAAGATAAAGACGTCATACCTTGACCATTGTGAAGATGTCTTCTGGTAAACTGACCAGTTGAGTTGTAAGAAAGTGACTCAGGAAGTCTTACTTTATTTAACACCTCATACCACTCTGCATCTGGCTAATGCTGATGTCCTAGCAAAATTTCCCTCATTGTACCTGGCCTGGCGTTGCCCGTCTTCATTAGACCACATGATGTAGAAAAGTAGGATGTAAAACTCCATTCATTCATTATTGACAGTCCTGATAGACAGAAAGTTTGGTTTTTGTTTTTTGCATGAAATATTTTTTGTTTATTTTGTAAACCTCCCCTGTCAGTGTATATTTTTGTCCTTTCCTTGTGCACTTTTCCAGTGGTCACTATTTGGTTAACCACCTCAAAAATATAGTTCACTGTATCCCACAAGTTGTATGCACGCCACAAGCATCATATAGTTTTTGCCAATAAGTATTAAACCAATTTGATTACAGTATAGCTTGAGAAAATTTGTTTCATTTATTTTCTGTGGGTTGCTTGGCTTATTCTTGATCTAACAACATTCATATGAAGGATTTTTCAACCAATCAGACACTCTGTACGATTTATTTATTACCATCTTGAAGAATTATAGTTTTAGCATACTTTTTGGAGTAGTTTTTAAATATTTCTGAAATTAATAGCATATGTGATCCCGCACATGGCATCAGGTATTAAGTCACACTGCCTAGTAATGTGCTGGCAGTGAAGTATTTAAGGGGACTCAAATGTGGATATTAAATTGACTATATCTTCTGAACGAAGAAAGCTATTGAGATGGAATTGGTATCAAAATGTAGCTGATGATGCCAGGAATCCAAATATACTAATAGCTCTACATACACCAAATGCTATTTAACACCTGGTTTGATGTGCAGGGTCACATATTATGTGGCTAAATATCTCATTTAATACTCTAATTTAATGTCATTAGTGAAAGGTTCTTGTCTGATTCTGGAATGAATGAGATAACCCACAGAAAATAAATGAAACAAAATATCTAGAGCTGTATTGAAATCCGATTGGTATATATCAGTGGAACTGTTGGTTTATAATACAGTATTATTCTACATTATGGTTCATATTAACCTCGTTTTTAAATATTTAATGTTGTAAGTGTGTAAATGTGGGTTCTGCATTTTCCATTTTAAAACATTGTTTACATCAGAGTTTCCTGAATGATATAAATTTCTCACGAATTGAAACCAGTGGCATTTAGATCAGGTCAGATTGTCAGATAGAGTTACAATTCTGTCTCCTCTGTTAGCTCATGAAGTAATAATATATGGATTAGGATATATTTTGATCACCTTGTCATCCGTTTTGGAAACTTAGGATAGTTAATAGTGGTATTATCAATAGTTGACTTATTGGATTTATTTTGTCAAGTTGACATCTAATTGGAGTGAAAAAGTGTTGGCACATTCTGGTTATATTTCGAGGAATAAATAGGGGTTTTCTAGCCTGTATATATATCAGAGACTCTATAGCTTCTGTTTGCATCATAGTAATTTCAAACATCTGTGGCTCCTGTAATTTTGAATATAACGGAACTATGCACTATGAAGTTTGCACCTTAGTGACTTCCTCGTCTGGTCTGTTTTTTCTAGATTACAGTAGTCACAATCATTTGGTGGGAATGTGGAATGGTGGTAATCAGGGCTATAAGTGCCTAAGATACATATACTAAAGCTAGAAAACATTAAAAGTCAAATTATCAATAATTGATTGGTGTTGATGATAATTGAAATATTTAACTTCAATCTAGGTCAAGGAGCAACCAGCACCTAAAAAGATCAGTGTCATTGAAGAGGATAGAATCTCATTGCAGCCTATAGGACCTGGTGTTCAAGTCTTAGAACCTGAGACAGGATCAACCAGTACCTTGAACAGACCATCCACTCCAGGCTTCCCAACATCGCCAGGTAAGATTTGTTTTAACGAAAATTTTGATGTTTTTGTCCTGAAGAAAATTTGGCAGTGTGTTTGATGTTCTGTTCAATCCTCCAGGACAACAAATCTAATTCACAATTCTAATTTGTTTAATAAGAAACTTGATGTTGACCTTCCAGTCTTTCTCAGATTATCTCAAGCACCAATAAGCCAATTCGGTATTATGCGTGCGATTCGCTTCTTCCACCTCGGAAATGAAATGAAATGAAATGAAATGAATGGAGTTTTCCACCTCGATATAATATAGCCAATGATGGATTGGGACATTGACAGTTATCAATTTTTCATTTACAACGTTGTCTTTAGAAAGTTTTCTCAGTTCACAGCAATCACGAGTCTGATAATTGTAACTCCAGTAAACTCTTTGTACAAAATCCTTGTCCATAGACTGCCATGTTAAATTGAGGTAGTTTATCCAGAGACAGAAGTTAAGTTAACCACAATCCAAACTTTTCATTTGTCTTCTCTATTGTGTTTAATATTTTATTTCAAAGTAAATTTACTGAATAATGTAATGTTACAAAAAAAGATTTAAAATATTTCATGTTTAAATAAACAGAAACAGTTTATCATGTTCATCCTGCCATATTTTCCTGTTCCTCAATGTTTATTATTTTTATTTTATCATATAAACCTCGATTGAAATTCCTTTTAAAGTAGACATTTTTCTAATAAATTTGTTAAACTTTTTTACAAGTTTTAGTCTGCATGAAAATTAACCTCAATCACAATATCTGTGTTGTTAAGTGTGAAAAATATTTTATTTTGAGAATTGTCTTTCGTTTAAAACTGATGTTACATGCAAAAAAAACACCCTGCATTATCAAAATAAACTCTTCCAACCCTGCATAGAACTATTTAAGACTGAAGTATAGAATTCTGTGAGGAAGGGTCTACAATAATAGAAGGGGTGTTGACAATGATGGACACATTTTTCCCCAGTTTTGCATCAATGTGTGTTGTTTATTTTTGAAATAATAATATTTGTTGTAAAAGATATTTAGTAATTTTTTTATGATTTTTGTGTTGTGTCAAAATGCATGTTTGTTGTTGTAGTGACACCACCCTTCCCTGTTTCCCCCAGGACACCATATGCTAATGCAGGTATGTTCAACTCAAAGTTCATAGGTCAAATTATAGTTCAATTTACTTAGTTCAAAGGGTCATAGAAGAGATTCTACAGTAGCCATTCCTTCTTTCTCTGCCAAGGAACTTTGGTGTGTGCGAAATCCAATTTTTTTATTCAGCGGATTTTTTCAAATCTGAGATGAATTTTAATGCTTTAAAAATACATAATTGCCAACCTTTTGCAAATTTACAAAAATATAGGCCGATATAAATGGCTCTTCAGTGAACCAGTCATGTCTGATTAGCTGCCAAAAAGCTTGTTTGATATTATAAGCTTTGTGGTTGTTCAAATTTGATCAACAGTGCTTCTCGAGGATCATCCATACAAGATAAAACAGATCACTGCTTTGTTTGATTCAAATAATCTCTTGTGTGACCCTTACAGTAGTTTGTTTTATTGTTTGTTTATTCTTTTATTTTTGCACCATCTATTCTAACCCTTGGTACATACGGTTGTTTCAAAATATTTATACACTTACATACCAATAGCACAGATACTTCACTTTTTACATAGGTAGTGTTAGGGTGTATTGAGACGAGTCACAATGAAAGCACTGGCCTAGGTCACAGAGCAATAGATAAGCTTGACGAGTCACAATGAAAGCAGTGGCCTAGGTCACAGAGCAAAAGATAAGATGTGATTAGTTAGTTAGTGTTACGTTTATATGATAATATTTTCATTAACATACTTCTAAGGATTTTGAAAAAGAAATAAATCTTTCGTTTTATAGGGTTTGATCTAATTTGGATAAAAAAAACTGTAGATTCTTGTGCGTCTCCTGATATTAGTTACCACATGTTATAAACTAAAAATCAACTGTTTTCGTTGATGATTTTTGGATTGTACATATATATATTTGAATGACTATTTTATGACAGGTGGCAGAATTTTAGACTTCAGATAATGTTTAAGATTTAGAATTATTAAAATGTTTTTACACCCCAAGGGAAATAATCTACTTATTTGATAAAATACAAGGAAATATTTAATACCTGTAACAAATTGTCTAAAAACTTGATTTTGATGAATTTGAAATTAAGTCTCATCAACTACGCTTATAGTTGGGTTTTTTTTGCTCATAAATTGAAAATTGTCTTTTTTCATGATAAAGTCATTACTTAAAGAGATATGAGAAATTAAATAATTTTGTTCTTTCATGTTATCAAAATATATTGCAATTTGAAAGTAGTGGTCTAGAATTTGAAAAAATAAACACTTTTCCCAGCCTACTTCACAGTAGACTGTTATCTCCCTTGAAATTTATAAGGCGTGAGAGGTGACAAATCCCCTGTGATATTTCTCGATAATTACAAGATAATTATTCATGATGTAAATTAAGATGAAAGGTTGTAGGTCAGGGGTCGAAGTGATATAGCACGAGGTTGATATTTGTATAAGTATTAAGTCATATCGAGGATATTAGTGAGATAAAAAAACATATTGTAAGTTATATCAATCAAAGTTTTACTCAGACAGGGGATGTCTATTTTTATTAGGGATTACCTGTAAATTACTGATTAGGAAAAATTGAAAATGTTTTAAGGTATTTTCATTTAAAATTTCAAATATTTGAAGTTCAACTCTAAAAAAAATCTGACATAAAATACATATTATTACAAAGTATCCTCTGCTATTAGAACATTAAATAACAACAAAACTCAGAATTTCTATGTCAGTTGAAAAGTTGAAACATTGAATGAAATATATATAAAAATATTTACCATGTAAACAATACATTTCTATATATAATGATAAATCTATAGAATTTGAATTATGGTGGAAAGTGTCAATATTATTCCATTATTTTCTCGTATTTGCTAACTTTTGTAACATTTGGTGGTGAACTTGTCAAATTTCAAATCGACTGTTGTAGCCATATACAAGTTCGATATTTTTATATAGAAGTTAACGGATAATCTGCTGATTTAGTCATATTGGAGATATTTTGCACAATTTTCTTGAAGATTTGAATTTTGTAAGTTGTAAGTAAGAGAATTAATTTTAAGAAATTACAATTAAGTATTCAGGTAATAATGTTTGAACAATTTTACCACCAAATGTTTCAAATTTTCAGTAGTATTTTTTTAGTTCTTTTAGCATGTAGTTGTAGCTTGATATTTGAGGCATATTTAACTCGCATCCATTTGCCTGGATTGAGTATTTCTTGAGCTTGAAATGTTACACAACATTCAATTCTTAACTGTTGGCTTCAGGTTTTGGCTTCAGAGTTTTTGACTGCATTTAATTCATGCTTATGCTTCTTGCACACCTTATTGTTCTCTTTGATTCTGCATGTCAACTTTTTTAATGCTCAAGGCGAATGTATGCTGAAAGAAATAGAACATTTTTGGTACCAAAAAGATGCCATGTTAGTTAGATATGCCTCAATATAGCGATGTTTTTGATTTTAATGCATCTTGCTTTTCTTGGGTTTATTTTTGGTAGCACCTGCTTCCGTCAACCTAACTTCCACAAACCATGTGACCATGCAGAACAATTCTAGCAGTCAGTATGCTACTACTCGCAGTTCAAACACAAGCCAGCAGGCCGTGACACACTCTAATGTTCAAATACGGACAGAGTCAAATAGTGGGGGTGTACCACCAGTTTACCGAATCTCTGATCCTATCTACGCCTCAATACCTGAGGAACATCGTAGAAAAAAAGGTAGAAATTGTCTCCCTTGTTTTTGCATGATATCATATATTCAAATGTGTATCATATATATCTCCTGATTGGCTAGAAAATATTTAGGAAACGAACATTTTTATGTTATTATTTTGCTTTGGGTTTTTTTTTGCACTTTGGTGACGGCTGCAATTTTGCAACATGTAGATTAAAATATTAAAATTGGGCCAAAGGAATTTAAACTACTTTTTTTACTAATATCACATTTCTTTGCACAAAATTTCTTTATTATTTTTGCTTAAAACAGGAAACATACGATGCAAATTCTAGTGGTTCACCTTTAGGCTAGGTCAAGACAAATGCTTGGGATCAACAGCACACAAGCCAGCAAGGCACGCTAACATAAACCCAATCTCAATATTCACCAATCACACCTGATTTTGTCGTAAATTTGTCCTAGACAACTGCTGGTTTATTTTATGCAATAAATGTGAACTAAAATCAATTTTATGCTCATTATACCTTGATCACAGAGCTTATCTAAGACATTAAACTTTTCACCAAGTTAAATCGTATTGCAAATTAAACTAATATGGCAAACTTCATCAACTTTTTGGAAACTTGAAAATTTCTTCTTATACCAATTTAATTCAGATTCATTTTGTGAGAATATTTGTTGCCAGAAACTTGAGAAATTTAGACATAAGACAAAAAAAAAAAAGAATTTATTTTCATGAAGACATTTGTCATGAAATAATGATAAATCTGTCATACTTTCTTCTCGTGCTCTGGGAAATTGTCTAAATTAACGACATTATGTAATTAGAAGTGATGAATCTGATAAGAGCATGTTGAAGAATGTCACATATACAGCTAGTCTGAATCACTTCTACAATGTCACTGCAACTTTCAACAATAACGACTTGGCTTATTCTATATATATCTATATATATAAATCATAGCAGATCACGCTACATTTTTAATTTCAAAATTCACAATTTTTTGTTTTAATATTGTGACGAAAATCCAAATTTGACCAGTTGCAAAGATTTGAAGCATGAGCCCCTTTGTCTTAAAGGTGTAGGTGTGCCATTTTGAGGGGTTGATTTTAGTCTTGATATATGTAAATAACAATTTTTTGTTTTAATAACGTCACGAAAGTTAAAACTGAACCAATTCCAAAGTTTTGAAACTGTTAAGAATTAGAAAGGTTTTAGTAAAGAAATGTACACTGTGTTCATTGTTGAAATCGGACCAAAAACTTGATCATATCTTGATCAATATAGAGTGCCTATAAGCAACACATCAAATCTGAAGGGGTTTCTTTCAGTAATAATTGAGACCAGGTATAACAGAGCCACCCAAACAGTAGCTAAAGTGAAATTTAGAATTAAAATTAGGGTATATATATGACTAATGCCTTCTATAGGTTAGGCATTTTAAAATGGTGGAAATTAGGTCACCTTTAGCAACTGTTTCCCTTATCTCTCTTATTACTAGAAATTTCGAATTTTGAATTGTTTCTTTGAAGCAGGAGGAGGTGGCGGCCATATTGTAAGTCCAACAGGAACTTTACAACACAGTCACCACGGCGGCGGAGGACAGCAACAATACCAAACCACCAGTTCCACTGTCCAGCAGCAACAATTTCATCAGAATTTCTCCAACCATGATGGTCTGTCAGTTGATACTAATCACATTGGTACCCTGCCACGAGGTCCTAGCTCTGCTGGAAGGTACACTTTTAATTATTCTTATTTGACGCTTTATCTAGCTAGTAAATAATATAATCCTGAAATTCCTTTCAGAAGCAGAAATTACTTTAGATAAATAACAACAATATTAATGTACTAGTTCATACATGGTTATCATTGGAGCACTTTTCAAAAAGTTCTAAAATGCAGATTCTAATACAGTTAAGTTCGATGTTATGTAATTAATTACTAATTAATTTGATTGGTTTATTTCAGCCCTCCATCGCCATCTAGTGGTTTGAACACCTTACGGCATCAACTGACCACCTCTCATTCTATGACTGGTGGTGCCCTCTCACCTGGTCCTCATTCTATGACAGGTCAGAGTTCACCGAGCGTCTATTTTGGATTGTCACGTCGTGGAAGCCTATCATCTTTAGCAGGTGAGTTGATAATGAAATTTCATTCAATCAATAATTTATTCAAAAAAGTTTAAGATGCCTTTAGGAAAAACAAATCTGCTTTCCCAACTGAAAGTACCAACTTTCAGCCAACCATGAAAAATGAAAAACAGCAGATGTCTGTCAATGGAAATTACAGTTGAAGTAAAATGGCAATATCGATGGAATTATTACTAATGACTTCCCAATAAAACTAAGGCATTAAAGACATAATGATAATGATACAGTGCAGACCACTTTCTCTTTTTTGAGAACCAATTACCAGGGCTGTTGATTGAACTGTATTTGCCAGTTAGATGTTTCCAAATCATCTTGAGAATTTCCTCCTTAACTGACTTTTCCCAATATATTATCTGAAAAAATTAAGTTTTGACCCACAATTTTCTGGGTATATTACTGTTGTCCTAGTCTGCAATAAAACCCTGTGAAACACTGTATTCTTTTCCCCTAAATGACATTTTTAAAAAATACACAAAATTGAATTTAAAGATGGCTTAAAGGTGTGACTGATCAAGAAACGTCAAAAAGTTGTTTTTTTTGTTTATCCAGACAGTACATACATGGACATTTATGATTGGTTAAAACTCTTAATTATATGCAATAAGAACATAATGATATGATTAAGAATATGTGATAATTCATTAGAAACACCAAATAATCAAATAGTTTACTTAATTTGACACGAAAGAAAAGGAAACCAATCTTTAATCTTTCAAACTAACCTAAGACATAAAGTTTGGTTTTTTTTCATGTAAGAAGCAAAACCTGTAAACAATTGAGTCATTATTCAAAAATCATGACGAAACATTTTTGCTAACTTGAAAAATTGTTGAACCCAAAAATAGAGTATACATTCACAAAATAACTAGGCCTGGATCCATTATCTATACCAGCATACTATATACACTGCTTGTCATATTGTGAAGGAGATATTCAGTCATGCGAGTCCTTCTTATTGAATACGATTTACTAATTCGCTTTTTAACCCTGAAGGGTGTCGACAAGTTTTATGTTTGAACAATATGTCGTAAATATTTGTATATATTCAAACTATTATGGAATAGAAACAGTATAGCAATGAAGGTAGGATTTCTTCTTAAACTGTCCACAATATAATGGTAATAACTTCTGTCATGTTGGTTGGTTGGTAGATGACAAGTTAACGTTCGCTTCCAGCGGATGATGATATCACAGACTAGGTAGTTGTTGGTAGATGACAAGTTAACATTCGCTTCCAGTGGATGCTGATATCTCAAACTAGGTAGTTGTTGGTAGATGACAAGTTAACATTCGCTTCCAGTGGATGCTGATATCTCAAACTAGGTAGTTGTTGGTAGATGACAAGTTAACATTCGCTTCCAGTGGATGCTGATATCTCAAACTAGGTAGTTGTTGGTAGATGACAAGTTAACATTCGCTTCCAGCGGATGCTGATATCGCAAACTAGGTAGTTGTTGGTAGATGACAAGTTAACATTCGCTTCCAGTGGATGCTGATATCACAAACTAGGTAGTTGTTGGTAGATGACAAGTTAATGTTCGCTTCCAGCGGATGCTGATATCGCAAACTAGGTAGTTGTTGGTAGATGACAAGTTAACGTTCGCTTCCAGCAGATGCTGATATCACAAACTAGGTAGTTGTTGGTAGTCATAGTAGTTGGTAGTTTTTGTCATGTTTGCATTTCTTGGGTCTTTATAGACAAGCATGTAGGAAATATGACACAATAAGTAGTAACAGGAGTTATATAAAAAGATTTAAAGCAATTATACACAGGTTTTTACAGTTTAAAGGATCCATTTAAGCAATGAACAATGGACCCACTGCAGTTACGGTGATATGAATACATTGGGCAAGGTGCCAAATTGAATGAGCTGCCGAAGGCACC
>NW_008710211.1:1304082-1319492 GCF_000327385.1 Lottia gigantea
AACTGCAGTGGGTCCATCGTTCATTGTTTATATTTCCACTGTCTAATGTATTCTTTTCATAAAGTTTCCGATGGATAAATTATATTTCAAAAAGATTGCAGTTGCAAAAAAAAGGCCTCAACAGCAGCCATATTGCTCAGGAATGTGATCACGTGAACCACTGCAGTTTACGCAAATTTGAATGCATTTCTTGTCAAAGGGTTCACTGTGACAAATACAGTGAGAGTATAAATATATAACTTTGATTTGCACAATTACAACTACCAGATCCATTTACCTTTAACAGACGGACTTTGATGTTACGATTACAAAAACCAATGAAATGAAATTGACAAAATTGAAGCTAGGGGCTCTCAAAAAGTGCTAAGTGGACATTAATATTCCTCACCATTAGGAGATTCAAACCTACAGCACCTAATCACCTAGTAGACGACTATCAAACCCTTAACAACTGATTGAGTGTCATTGAATTGACAATATATATCTATTTTAGGGTATACTAGTAATAATAAGTAATGTTTGTAAAGTGTGTATTATAAAAGGGTGGACTGTATACTATAGTAATATACAATATTACCAGGGTCTATTCACAACCCCTTAATAACGAGCTAAATTAACATTCAGGTGATCATTAGACAATGTGTTACAATAAAAAATAGGAATTGTCCAGCAATAAAAAGGGTTTATTTACGAACTAAAGATAATATATGTGTCTCTATAATTGACAAACCACACGAATTCACTGAGAGTGATAATTATAACCAGTGTGACTTTAAGTTTAAAACATAAACATAATATCTGAAGAAGATGTAGATAGTTCATCAGTGGGATTCTTCCAATGACTAAATAATTTGTATTAACTGGAATGATCAACAGTGTATTTGATGAGAGGGATTTATACCTAGATTATCTGGAACAGATTGCTCAGTTGGAAATATTTCATATAGTGGATTAAGAAGGATTAAAGTTAATTAATAACCTGCAGAGCTAATTAAATCTTAATTGAAATTACTAATTAATTCTTTTGGAATTAATAGGATACTTTATTCACTTGGATTTTATTTTTAAAATAAGGCCGTGGCTATTCATTCTGTGATGGTACAGAAATGGGCATTAAAAAAAACATATGGCCATTCCTACCTAACCCTGACAAAGTCACTTAATATCATTCTTGACAATCAAATGGCTTCACGCTTTGAAAAAACAAAAACTAGAGTGCCTATTGTGTCCTTTCTTATCTGTATCGTTGTTATCATGCGACGAGAACATGCATTGTGTCAGTGCGTTTAAAAAAAAATGCAATTAAAAATTTGTAAGAAGTGCAAGTTCATGTGAAAATATTTCTATCAAAAATTGTTTATTTGAATATCAGAATCTTAAAAACGAATTACTACAAGAGAGTGCTGTCTTAATTAACTAATATCTTAATTAGTGAGATTTATGCTTAATTACACTAAGAATTAAAATCTACAGGAGAGCAAGTGACATTCTGTTTTTTTATAAGAGATGACATGGACAGATTTAAGAATGTGACTTACAATTTTTTCATAAAAGACAGATTTAAAAAAACAAAATGGTGAAAAGTGTCAAAATATGAAAGTTTTTGATATTGACCTCATGACATGTAATCAACGCCTACCCAAGGGAGATAAGCCTTTGATGATAGAGTGAAAGACAAACCTGAATAACGAGAAACTTGGTATTTATCTCGCTGGACATCTTATTCTGTAGTCAGAACTGGAATAGTCAGGGTTAAAATTGTATCTACTTGTTTCATTAAACATATTTTATCATACTGGGAACTGGACTTATTGGGGTTAACATCGTTCAATTTGACTGTTGAAAGAAACAGGGTTAACGTATAAACTGGCCTAGTTTAAAATATTTGTGAGAACTGGATAAGTGGGACTATTTTGTCATACTAATTTATTTGTGGAAACTGGACAAATTTGACTTGTCAAAATGTTGAAAAATTTGGATTATGCTGAATTAAAGAAACTAAGAATCAAGTCTTGTTAGTACTATTTTTGATCATTTATTTTTTTTTATACCGAGGCAAAGAGAAGGGAAGGATAGTGTTCAGGGGATTGTAATTTGAGTTGAAGGGGAATTCAGTAATTAATGTATAGAATGCATAAAACCTAGTTAATTGAAAATGTCTTAATATCAAAATCACATCCAGTCATATTCAAACCCCAATCAGACATAGCTGGCAAATAAAGCTGAATCAACAGCCCTGACTGAATCATTTAAAATAAACAATATACTGAATGTGATTAAACTGAAAGAAATGTTTCCCTCATTGACTCATTATAATTTGAAAAAATATTGGATTCAATTCAGTTCAAGGTTTGATAATAATTTTGAATTTGACTGACAATCAGAAGATTTCGTGGGATTGAGTATCAAACAGTTGGAAACTTCACTGTCTGGTTTCTTTTATCTCAACAGTTGAGTTTGTAGGTTGTGAATTTCCCTTATTGTTCAGTGCATTATGTACCAAATCTGGAGCAAAAGAGTAGAACATTAAGTCTTTTAAATTTAATTTCCTGTGATATTTGACGAATATTATTTTTTACCGTGTTATAGATATGGATATGGTTCACACCACTCCCAAGTTCGTTAAGGATACATCAAAATTCTGGTACAAACCCAACATTACACGAGAGGAAGGTAAGTCTTATCTGGGCAAAACAGACAATGAATTTGAAAAGAAACTATGTACGAAGTGTACATGATTTTAGAGGAAAAATAGTAGAAGCCTATACACCAGAACTGGACACAATGTTCGCTCTTTTAATGAACAATGCTCTCAATGATGTGATGAGCTCACTAGTCTCAGTTTTAAACAGACAGGCATCCTGGCAATCTATGATACAGTAATGATTCTACGCCCCCCCTCCAGATCCCCCCCCTCCCCACCCCCAGAAAAGATGTGCCTGACTTTGGCTACCCTCTCCAAAATTTTTTTTATCATTTTACATAGTGAAAGGATGGCCTGTGGCCTCCTTGTCTGATAATAGTGTTATGCTATTGTACAAGCAATGTTGTTTTGATTTAGTGTTTCCTTGATGAAACTGGAAATGATTCAAACTCATTTAAACCTTGACCTTTATTTTTATTAAAAATCATCCATATTGTACAATTAATCTGAATTAATCAGAATGGTCACATAATCACGTTGGAGATGACGATCCAACTTGGTAACATTCAGATTGGAGGATCAGTCGTATAAAATGTGTTTCTTTATTCCAGCTATTGTGTTATTAAAAGACAAATCACCAGGAACCTTTGTTATTCGTGACAGTAATTCTTTCCCAGGAGCCTTTGGTTTGGCTCTTAAAGTTGCTACCTTACCACCCAATGTTCAAATCAAACCCTCAGGTATGGCTCTGTTTTTATTTAATTGATATTTACGTTCATGGTCAGAATATTTCAATTTAGACTTTTAAAAAATAAATATCTCCAGTCATTAGTGTTTAAAAGGAAGAAGAAACAGCAATTTTGTGAAAGGTTTTTACAAGACAGGTTTATTAAGATCCTGTCTACCATCTGATCTTTGGCTAAACCTCTTGGCATTGATTTTTACAAGATTAACCTTCTCATTTACAGAAAAGATGACTTATTCAAGTTGACCAGACTTTCACAAGTTGACTGAGATTAAAACTTATGAGCATTATTTATTGACGCAACAAAGCAAATGATGATGAATTCTAACACAGTGACTGTGACAGCACATCTGGAATCAATGTATCAATAGCTGTTTGACAAACAGAAGGTGTGCCTGGATTTAACTCTGGGTCAACAAAGTCACACACTAATTAAGTTAGAACCAATCAATTGCTGAATTTACAGTGGTAGTCTTGATTTTAATGGTTTGACAAATAGAAGGTGTTCCTCAATAATATTTTTGTATTCCAGGGGACCCTCAAGCAGATCTTGTCCGTCATTTCTTGATTGAGCCCACACCTAAAGGAGTACGTCTTCGGGGCTGTAGCAATGAGCCAGTTTTTGGTAAGTTAATGTTTATCAACTCTTGCCAGAATTCACGAGGAAAGCATTTACAACTAATATGAGTAATCTTAAGTGAAACTAAGAGATTAGGATGGTTGAAAGGTAACAAGTTACTATCCAACAGAAGGCACAGGGTTAAATAGGGTGGTTGAAAGGTAACAAGTTACTATCCAACAGAAGGCACTGGCACAGGGTTAAATAGGGTGGTTGAAAGGTAACAAGTTACTATCCAACAGAAGGCACTGGCACAGGGTTAAATAGGGTGGTTGAAAGGTAACAAGTTACTATCCAACAGAAGGCACTGGCACAGGGTTAAAGCAGAGCTCACTAATAGTAGAGATTAGGGTGGTTGAAAGGTAACAAGTTACTATCCAACAGAAGGCACTGGCACAGGGTTAAAGTAATGTTCATGCATGTTAAGGTTAATATGTTAAGATGGAAATTCATACTCATAGGAAACTAAAAATGATTTTATGATGAATAGTCAGCTGACTATCTTTTTAAAAAGTTCCTGGTATCACAAATTTTTAATGTACAATTACAATTACAAATACAATAATCCACGATTATCTTTACAGGAAGTTTAGCTGCATTAGTCTACCAGCATTCGATGACCCCGCTAGCCTTGCCGTGTAAATTGGCGCTGCCCGACCCAGGTCAGGTGTACAACAATAGCATGCACCATAACTGTAAGCTGTGTATATGTTAATAGCTAGCTAAGAATTTAACCAATCTCTAGGTCGTTCTAAAAGTTTTGTTTTGTGGCTGTTGCTCAAACAAGCAAGTTATTTTTTTTTAAGAAAGATAGCTTAGTTTACTTGTCAAAAAAGAATGTATTGAAAAAGCTGGGCTAATTAGTTATTTCATGAACCATAATAACTGTTTTTCTAAGGAGTAAGGCTTGAAAGCTCCCTGAAGCATTTTGTCTGAAAAACCTAAATTTTAGGTTACATTATCAGTGATTTTTTTGTCATTCACTCAATTTTTATGATTTTAATTTGATAACCTGGGCCCTTTTTCTTGAAAACTAATGCTGATTGGACAATCACTAAAATTTATTTTAATTAAAGATTTATTATCCAATCAGATTACTGTATTTCTGAAAATCTCGATTTTATCTTAGTTCATAAAGATAAGGGCCCAGATGAACTTGATGAAACACTTCCAATGATATTTTATACCAGCATAATTCCTAAAGATTGGTTAATACTTATAAAGCACTTTTTATCGCATGTGGCCATTTCTGCATCTCAAACTTGGGTGTCTAGAGAGTCAGAATCGGTAAGGAAAGTTGCAGAAATGTGCCCATTATTTTCCTTTTACATATTATAGTATATCCATTTGTTGTGGTAAGAATTATAGTCAAATTGCAGTGATTTTTATGTCGTTTTCATCTTGCAAAGATTTCATAAACTTTATTTTGGAAAACATCAAATTAGTTGGGAATTTTATTTGTATTTACGGGAACCGAAAACTGTTCAAAAAAAACGTTTTGCTGACATTATTTTGGCTTTTGATTGGTAAATATATTTTCAATCAGCAGAAATTGCAGCCAATCAAAACTCTGCACTCTCCAACGCTGGGATTTTGTGACAAGGACAAAAGGTGCATTCAATGTCTATTGCTTCTCAGAATGCACCTTTTGTTCACATCACAAAATCCCAGAGTTGGAGAGGACAGGAAGTTGATTCGCTACAGTGTCATTAAATTGACGAATGTTCTAGAAGGCCGTCTTTAGACCCTAACTGAAGTTAAAAATAAAAGCTAATAAAAAAAATTGAACAAAAGTTTGGTCAAATTTTAATTAGACATCATAAATTGTATTTGTCTCTTTCTAACAAAACAACATGTTGCGATATAAAAGTTTATGTTTTCGTTGTTTAATTTGTTGATTTGTTGAATAAATCTTTAAATTAGTTTTAATTCTAGAGATATATGAATAAAAAAGTTAAGTTTTAAAAAAGTCTAATTTCTTGCATGATGATTTTTGTTAATTTTCTTCAAATTTGGATTTAGATTTCACATATGAATATTAACTACATCTTTTTTTTTAACTTGGCCATTTTCTTAAGAAAACTGGCTGTGCTCATTTAAACACTGCTTTTCATATTCTGCATGCTTCTATCTTCACCTTTTTAATATTTTTCTGCATTGAAAATTTTCACTCTTGCACATATTTTAGACTAGTTTTTTTTGAAATTCTCACATTTTTTTTTAAAGAATTTTTGAAAATTTGATTTGTATAAAAAAAAAAAAAAAAAGGCTTGCATTTTCAAGAGTGTAAATTTTCAATAAGAATTGAATTCCCTGGTATTTAAAATTATATCATGCATTTTGTGTGTTTTATTTGTAACAAAAATTTCAAGGGATCGGAATTTTTCAAGGCAACATTGATTGAACTTGAGAAATATTGGGAAATTCATAAAATTATATATCATCTTCACAAGTCAATCAACAATGAGACTCGCTCTAATGAATTTTCTGAAAATTATCCACATAAAATTTTGAAATTTAGCAACTCATTGTTTCGAATTTTAGTTGAGATTTTTGTTACAAATTGCTAGAGTATATCCTGTAATGAAAATGAAATTTGCATGCTTCTATATTTCTTGTCATGCAGCTGTACATTGGAGAAAGAAAAATGTTTCATTTAGCACCTCAGGTAATCACTCATTTTCAGGACAAAATTTGGATTTTGGATCTGATCTTGCTGATATCTTTAACCTGTTTAAGGCCTGCAGTATCTCTGAGGCTTTTTTGAAATCCACTATTTATACAAAACGTATTTTCGTATTCATTATCTCAGCAACTATCAAATTATCGGGTTATAGGTTATTGCAATTCCAAGCAGTTATTGATCTCTATATTTCATTAAGGAGTTGAGAATGAATTTTGCATTTGACAGACTTTAGTCCAAATAATCAACAACCAAATCAATCAATGATTGCACTGATATCTGATGTTCTATTAACTCTGTGAACTAAGCACACCAAGTGTCTCTTGTTAGGCATTTCCAAATCGAAAGTTACTTCAGGTTAAAGAATTGGCAAGTCGGAACAACATCATGAAAAATACTACTCAATGATTGGATATCTATTAATAACAGCCAATCATTTTGTAGTATGACTATTCTAGTATGAGAATATATGAGCATGCTCTGCTAAAACCTATATCCTATATATTTGACCTCTGTATGTCTTTGTTTTGTTTTGACTGTCTGAAATAGTTTTGTTTGAACTGTCTGATTTTTAGCCTGCACTCTTACGCATGCTACGGAACCATATATCCAAAGATAAAACAAATAATGCTCCCTAACATAAAAATAACAATTCAAGTTGATCTCACGATTATGGTTACAGATTTTCTAGTAAAGAAATTGTATATTGGAATATGCATTCCACAAAAATAACCAACAGACATTGCATGTTAGTTGTAGTCTGAAGTCTAATTCTTAACTTCTATTGCATGAGTTACTTCCTCTTGTAAGGTCTAATAAATAAATCTTAATGTCAAACAGTAGGATGTTAAAAATATTTTAAATACTTGCATACGATTGGTCAGAATATGTCATTTAGAACAATTTGATTGGTTACAGATGCTGGAAGTGAAGTTTTCTCGTCGGAGAGTTCAAGGACAATGGAGATGCCGAGCTCTGCATCTTCTCTTTTACATCAAGGAGCTGGTATGTTTCCAATAGCAACAATATTTATTCTTGACTAACTACTAACACAAAGCCAATAGGGTGTCTATACCATCAAAATGTCTCATCTCCTATTAGAGTCGTTATTGTAAAAACGTGGATTTGAAAATCAAAGTGCATGATCTTGAACATATTTCTTACAAAATTTGATTCGATGATTTGGATTTTTCTTGTAAATTTTCGAGAATAGGACAAAATTTCATTGTACGAGTTTTTTTTTTATGGAACTGTTGTATTAAAGGGGAGAGAAAACTCTATCCAAAAAGATATTAGTCTACAGAAGTTATAGAATATTTCTTTATCAACCCTGGTCTTTATTTTGTGTATTTTTTTTTTTAAATCACTGGATTCTCTCATTGCACATGCTTTTCATGTTTTTAGTTTTACCCATCCATCACATTTGGTCATTGTCATAGAAACAGATTATATACTGAATCTGAATCTCGAAAAACTGAATTTTCAGTGTAAAGCTGAGCAGACAAATTACAAGCACTAGTCACACATGCCTGGCTGAGCTTAGAGAATTGCTTGAAGGTTGTTATCAGACATGACTGGCACATTAAGCCAAATCAACATTCCTGATCACAGGATGGCACTCTATAGTGGACAAATATCTCGAAGCAATGTCCATGTCCAACATAACATTCTTACTTGAATACCAGTATCATAAAAGGAAACTATGATATAAATTCTGATGCTTATTAAAATAGCATGGTATAAGCACTGACCTAGGTCACAAGTAAAGACTATGGATGGTGTAAAACTCCATTTCATATCACAGTTTCAAATCTAACCCTCATGTCCTGGTTACTTTCAGCCTGTAATGTTATTTACATCAACACAGTGGATACAGAATCTCTGACTGGACCCCAGGCAGTGTCCAAGGCTATAAAAATGACAATGGATAATCCCCCCAACCATAAAACAACTGTGGTACATTTTAAAGTATCTAATCAGGGCATCACATTGACTGACAACCAGAGAAAGTAAGTATCAAAAACTTTAAACTTTATCTTTCAAAATATTTAATATAGCTTATGCCTTCTGGGAAAAACTGAATTCAAAGATGACAATCTAAAAATTGAAATAATTGACAAGAATAACTAGTGACTGTCTCCAATAATGTTTACTAAACTTGCAATTATAAAATATTTTCACTGTTAAAATAGTGCCCAACACACCAATTGAAGTTTGACAAGTAGATATCTTCTTCATCTTCATATCTTCAGACCTATTTCAGCTTGGGTCCTTACTGAACAATCATATCAGTTGTGGTTTGTATTTTTTCTCCAGGTCCCTTCCTCACTATCTGATGGATCTCTCAGTACTATTTCTGATGGATCTCAGGTTCAGTACTATTTCTGATGGATCTCTCAGTACTATTTCTGATGGTATTTCTGATGGATCTCTCAGTACTATTTCTGATGGATCTCAGGTTCAGTACTATTTCTGATGGATCTCTCAGTACTATTTCTGATGGATCTCTCAGTACTATTTCTGATGGATCTCCGGTTCAGTACTATTGATGCTTGTTCTCTATTTTACAGGTTATTCTTCCGTCGTCATTACCCTGTAACAGCCGTGACGTATTGTGGTATGGATCCAGATGATAGAAAGTAAGTCTTTACCTCAAACCAAATCCCATGTTTCATTCTCTGGAGTGCCGCTGTTGCTCGCTAACCTGAAGGTCCAGAGTTCAATCCTGGCATAGGTAGAGATAATACCTTTGGATTTCCCCTGTCAGTGATGCAGGTAAAAGTGGATTGAAAAAAGCGTCAAGTCCGTCAAATGGGACAATAAACGGAGGCCCTGTGTGCTTCAGGCTAATGCTGCTGTCCTCGCAAAATTTCCCTCACAGCACCTGCATGGCGTTGCCCATCTTCTTTAGCCCACATGATGCAAAGAAGTAGGATGTAAAACTCCATTCATTCATTTTCCTTTCATCCTCTTTCATTCACTTGTTATCTGCTCTCTGTGCCAGTGACATCTGACTATAAAAGAAGTGGTGGGCCAAGTCCAAAAACTTAAGGATGGGAAATGAATCTTGATGTGACTCTGCTTTATCAAGTCCTTCCACACATGCATTCTTTCTACAATCTGAAACTGTATATGTATGGTTAGAAGAGCTTATTTATAAAAAAGATGGGTGCTTTCGTTGCCTCTACCTACTAAATCTATTGGTAATGGTTATTTTTGTATATTTTAGGTGGAAGAAAGATGTAGATATGATTGGTGCAGTGGCTGATGCTAGGTAACAATTTTAAAACATTTATTTTGTGAAAATAGCAGCCACTTCATGTACTGTTTCTGGGATTTGTATGCTTTATAATGCAGAAAATATAGGAGAGGTTAACAATATCTTATCAAGATTATAATTCCAATACAGATGAAGAGTTTAAGTGTTTGAGATCCAGAGGGCTATTTAGCCATTCAGTCAGAAATTAGAATGTCTGTCTATTAAATATTCTTTATAAATTCTCTTGGCCTTAAAAAGTCTGAATTAGCCAGTCTTAATTGACAATAAAAAAATACTATATTTATCTGAATTACAAAAACACAACAAGGGAATATATTATGTGTTTGCAAACTTCTTACTCTTATATGTGCTCTGTATACATGTCGTTTTTTATCTTTGTAGAATTTTTGGTTTTGTGGCCCGAAAACAAGGAGGGATATCAGACAACTCTTGTCATTTGTTTGCTGAACTGGATCCTGAGCAACCTGCGTCTGCCATCGTCAACTTTGTTACAAAGGTTATGATAGGTCAAAGCAAGCCCAAATCTTAGAACGAAGAATTTGATTGGACAATTTTTCAAAATGCAGGATGTTCATTGGTCATTTTGCTAGCCTTGCTAATCTGTCTTTCACCGAGTGTTCAGCTTTGAAGGATTTGTGTTGGACAGAAAAGGTTTCATCAGATCTTACGGTTGTGTGTGGACATAATTTTGAAGTTATAATGTATTTGCATAAATTTATTTTTTAATTGTTAATATATTTAAACCACGGTTAATGCGTTTAGGGACTATTTCTTGTTGGCTGATGATTTGAGTAAATTGTCCAGATTAATACGCCAATAGCCAAAAAGGCTTTTAGAGTCGAATATTTTAGGCTGACTTTAAGATGGGACTCTTCCATCTTAGTCTGTTTGAGCAAAGAAAAAACTGCTCAGATGAAAACAAACAACATACGATGCAAGCTTAAAAAGCCTATATTCTTACGCTCAGCCAACAAGAAAATAGTTCCAGTAGTGAACAGAATCTAGATTTATAGAAGCTTTTTATTATCTCCCCTTACTTGTATATGATAAACTTGTAAATTGATTTTATCGCTCCTTAGCTTGGCATATATAATTATCGCTTTGTAGATACATGGAGAGCCTTTTATATGATATTGTACAGTTTTTTTTGTTTGAAACTTGAGATTAGTTTGTTATTGTGTAAGGGCTATATACTAGATAAGGAGACCCAATGTAAAATGATGTATAAGGAAAATGGCCAAGGTGGTTATTTATACTGAATATGTATGACTTCAGCTAATAATTACTGTTGGTTCAGGAGCCGTAAAAAGAATTGATTCTATTTTGGGAGAGAAAATTAGCTAAGCTGTAAAGTGTTCAAACTTTTGGCAATCAAATTTGGTGACTGAATCACCCGAATACCTAAAAAATAACGTGATGGCTAATTCAAAATTTGATACAAAGCATTATTTAATGTCATAATATGAAATGTTCTAAACTTATAAAGTGCTATGTAGATGAAAGACTAGATCTAGAAAACCGATCAAAATATTGACTTACATTATTTTATTAAGATTATGAATTTAGGTACATTTTCTTCGTTAATATTATTTGTATCTAATTATTATTATTATTATTATTATTATGTCCTTGAGTGCTGGAATTCGGCACGGAATCACAAGGGATATTATTATTGTTGTTTTATGTTGTATGTTTAAATATAAAACTGTCTTTTTATTTAACTGTATGATATTCTGCCACTAATGTTTTCTTCAATATTAATGATTCTTTTAAAATTTCAATTCAATTGCCACTTGTTGATGTAAATTCTGCAAAAATTACAGATGTCTTAATATTGACTTGTTGAACGGTCAATTTGAAGGCATATAAAGAATGCTGTGTTGGTGATAACGTTCAGAAAGTTCTCGGGGACGGCAAATTTTGCTTCTATCATGCTTTTTTCTTGTTTTTAGATGACTTATATATTACCTCTTTGTTGACGTGTCTCTCTTTGTTTTTGTTTCTACGGTGCTCTTTGTTATATTGTTGTATAATTATATTTTTATTATTTTTAACCAATCAGATCGCTGGAGATTTGAAGTCCTGTACACTGTATATTGCATCTGCTGTAACCGATATATTGGAATACAATAAGGTCTTGATGCGTGTACAGCAATGGGTCATTTTGACAGAAATATCATAGCTTCAAACTTCAAAGTAATATGAAATGTCCATATTGCTGTCATAACCAACAATCAATGTGCATTATAAATTTATGACTCGCGTAGTTATGATGTATCTAACAGGTGCCCCTGTTTTATAATGCCCTATTATTGTATATAATGTACCATCATTACGAAATCGATCATAATAACTCGGCTTATAATGTCTATATGTTAATATATAAATATACGCGACATGGAGACCATCCCCCAATTTATATTTTTAGTTTTTAAGATCAAAAAATAACTGCCAATGTGGCTGCCGAATCGTGATTGAAATCCAATGCTTGAGTTTATGCTGCACAAATAGACATGAAAATAAAGTTATTTTGTGTTCAATTTATTTTACTGTCCAAATATGGCAATGATTTTAGTGCCAGGCATCATGGATTAATATTTCAAGTGTTAGTTATGCTGCTGACAGGGCAGTTATTTAAGTGTACATGTATATATATATACAGCATAATTATTGTATAAGTCTTGAACTATGTGGCCTGGGTTACTATTTTTATCTTCATTATAAT
Organism: Lottia gigantea; assembly: GCF_000327385.1. Lineage (NCBI taxonomy): Eukaryota > Metazoa > Mollusca > Gastropoda > Lottiidae > Lottia > Lottia gigantea. Next base: position 1,316,779 of record NW_008710211.1, read on the forward strand.
AGAGATATATTGAATTGGGGCGTTTCCTGCGCAATGTATTGACTTATATCACGCAATAGCACAACGTTTGCAAAATATTTAAGTTTCTGCAAATGGTTGTTGCTTAAGAGGAAATTTCAAAGTATTTGCTATAATTGCGGATGGAAGCGCCCCCTGCATGCTGTTAAGTTATTATTAACTATTATCCCACCACTATATTCATTAGAAAGACATCCCGCAGTTACTTTTTATTTTTTGACGTAGGGTTATCTCCCCTTTCTTGTTAGAATCTTAGAATATTTTGGTTTTTTGATGATTAGAATTTCTCCTTTTCATTTCATTTGATAAAATTTATTTTTTGTTCTTATTTGATTTTAAAATTGAAAAATTTCATATTTTGGATAAGGTTTATTTTGTTGCTGAAAAAATCCAAGTAACTCCTGGACAAATCGCAAATTTTATTTCTTTAAAGAAATGTACATAGTAATTGAAGTGCCATTTCCCTATTTTTTCATCATTTTAAAATCATCTAGAGCTATCTATGCATGGGTGTGTTCAAGTTTCGTAATAAAAAAGAGTAAAATAACATTTAAAGATGAATTTTAGCAAAGATGTTTAAAACCGTTCAGATTCTTACAATGATAGTTTAAGGTAGAATTACTTTTAATAGCAACTCAAGGATTTTTTAAATGTTCAAATCTATCTAAAGAATGTTCAGCTGTAGCAATTTCTTTTCAAATTTTAATCAACTTGAAAGAATTTGTTTACAGAAGAGAATGTTCAGAATTTATTTAGATGTTAAAAATTCTGATCTGATAACCAGGAATAGTTTACTAGTTATTTAAACGTTAGTCGTTAAGCTGGAGTTGGACTGTTTAGATATTAATCTATTAATTATTTACATTATTGGTCTCAAATATAAATAAATAATAATAAAATCATCTTTATATTATCTTGTGTTTTTTCTTGTTTTGATCTAGCAGAGATATTGACACAAATCCAGGTTTGATTCCAATCATAAACTCAGCATTCTATATTATTTTTAGGGTTTAGTGAACACGATACAAGTCTGGTTATTATAGAGCTAATTACTACTTATTTCACCTGGAATCAGAAATAGACTGTTCTCAGTTAAATTGTGAATCGTACATAGAAAATCGTTACTGGACTGTACTGCTGTGTCAACAAATACCTCCCCCACTCCCCCACCCCCCTCTATTCTAGTCTATGAATTAGGTAGGCCCTGGCATATGATAGTCAGAAATCATTGAAAAAGATTAATAGCCCAGAGTCCATTTCCAGCACCTGATTATCTTAGAAATAAGAGTATTTTGATATTCAGATGCGTACTATATACTGGTCCATACTATATTCTAATGTGTACTATATACCGGTGCGTATTATATTCAGGTGCGTATTATATACTGATGTGTACTATATACAAATGCATACTATATTCAGGTGTGTACTATATATACAGATGTGTACTATATATACAGATGTGTACTATATATACAGATGTGTACTATATATACAGATGTGTACAATATACAGATGCGTACTATATTCATATGCGTATTATATTCAGGTGCGTATTATATACAGGTGTGTACTATATTCAGGTGTGTACTTTATTCAGGTGCGTATTATATACAGGTGTGTACTATATACAGGTGTGTTCTATATTCAGGTGTGTACTATATACAGATGCGTACTATATTCAGATGTGTACTATATACAGATGCGTACTATATACAGGTGCGTATTATATTCAGGTGTGTACTATATTCAGGTGCGTATTATATTCAGGTGCGTATTATATACAGGTGTGTATTATATTCAGGTGTGTACTATATTCAGGTGTGTACTATATTCAGGTGCGTATTATATTCAGATGTGTACTATATACAGGTGTGTACTATATTCAGGTGTGTACTATATTCAGATGTGTATTATATACAGGTGTGTACTATATTCAGGTGTGTACTATATTCAGGTGCGTATTATATACAGGTGTGTACTATATTCAGGTGTGTATTATATTCAGGTGCGTACTATATGCAGGTGCGTATTATATACAGGTGTGTATTATATTCAGGTGTGTACTATATACCGGTGCGTATTATATTAAGGTGCGTACTATATAAAGGTGTGTACTATATTCATATGCGTATTATATACAGGTGTGTAGTATATACAGGTGTGTACTATATTCAGGTGCGTATTATATACAGGTCCGTATTATACAAAGGTGTGTACTATATTCAGGTGCGTACTATATACAGGTGCGTATTATATACAGATGTGTACTATATTTAGGTACGTATTATATTCAGGTGTGTACTATATATAGTTGCGTATTGTAATCAGGTGTGTACTATATTCAGGTGCGTATTATATACAGGTGTGTATTATATACAGGTGTGTATTATATACAGGTGTGTACTATATTCAGGTGCGTATTATATACAGGTGTGTATTATATACAGGTGTGTACTATATTCAGGTGCGTATTATATACAGGTGTGTATTATATACAGGTGTGTACTATATTCAGGTGCGTACTATATTCAGGTGCGTATTATATACAGGTGTGTACTATATTAAAGTGCGTATTATATTCAGGTGTGTACTATATTCAGGTGCGTATTATATACAGGTGTGTACTATATTCAGGTGCGTACTATATACAGATGTGTACTATATACAGGTGCGTACTATATACAGGTGCATAT
>NW_008710211.1:1319808-1326487 GCF_000327385.1 Lottia gigantea
CTATATATAGGTGTGTACTATATACTGGTGTGTACTATATACTGGTGTGTACTATATACTGGTGTGTACTATATACAGGAGTGTACTATATATAGGTGTGTATTATATACAGACGTGTACTATATACTGGTGTGTACTAAATATAGGCGCGTACTATATTCAGGTGTGTACTATATACTGGTGTGTACTATATACATGTGTGCACTATATACAGGTGAGTAAAAATTCAGGTGCGCACTATATACTGGTGCGCATTATATTCAGGTGAGTACTTTATACAGGTGCGTACTAATTCAGTTGTGTACGATATACAGGTGCGTACTAATCCAAGTGTTTACTATATATAGGTGCGTAATAATTCAGTTTCGCACTGTATACTGGTGCGCACTATATTCAGGTGAGTACTTTATACAGGTGCGTACTAATTCAGGTGCGTACTATATACTGGTGCGTACTACATTCAGGTGTGTACTATATTCAGGTGCGTAAAATATACAGTGGCGTACTATATATAGGTGTACTATATACTGATGTGTACGATATACGGATGTGTACTATATACAGATGTGTACTATATACAGGTGTGTACTATATACTGGTTTGTACTATATACTGGTGTGTACTATATACAGGCGTGTACTATATACAGGTGTGTACTATATACAGGTGCGTATTATATTCAGGTTCGTACTATATACAGGTGCGTATTATATTCAGGTGTTTACTATATACTGATGTGTACTATATACAAATGCGTACTATATTCAGATGTGTACTATATACAGGTGAGTATTTTATTAAGATGTGTACTATATTCAGGTGTATACTATATTCAGGTGTGTACTATATACAGATGCGTATTATATTCAGTTGTGTAATATATACAGGTGTGTACTATATTCAGGTGCGTACTATGTACAGGTGCGTATTATATTCAGGTGTGTACTATATACTGATGTGTACTATATACAGGCGTGTACTATATACTGGTGTGTACTATATACTGATGTGTACTATATACAGGCGTGTACTGTATACTGGTTTGTACTATATACTGGTGTGTTCAATATACTGGTGCGTACTATATTCCTACATTCAGATGTGTACTATTTACAGGTGTGTACTATATACTGGTGTGTACTATATACTGGTTTGTACTATATACTGGTGTGTACTATATACAGGCGTGTACTATATACAGGTGTGTACTATATACAGATGTGTACTATATACTGGTGTGTACTATATACAGGTGTGTACTATATACTAGTGTGTACTATATACAGGCGTGTACTATATACATGTGTGTACTATATACAGGTGTGTATTATATACAGACGTGTGCTGTATATTGGTTTGTACTATATACTGGTGTGTATTATATACAGGTGTGTACTATATACTGGTGTGTACTATATACTGGTTTGTACTATATACTGTTGTGTATTATATTCAGGTGTGTACTATATACTGGTGTGTACTATATACTGGTTTGTACTATATACTGTTGTGTATTATATTCAGGTGTTTACTATATACATGTGCGTACTATATACTTGTGTGTACTATATACTTGTGTGTACTATATACTGGTGTGTGTTATATACTTGTGTGTACTATATACTTGTGTGTACTATATACTGGTGTGTACTAAATATAGGTGCGTACTATATTCAGGTGTGTACTATATACTGGTGTGTACTATATACATGTGTGCACTATATACAGGTGAGTAAAAATTCAGGTGCGCACTATATACTGGTGCGCACTATATTCAGGTGAGTACTTTATACAGGTGCGTACTAATTCAGGTGTGTACTATATATAGATGCGTAATAATTCAGTTTCGCACTGCATACTGGTGCATACTATATTCGAGGTGAGTACTTTATACAGGTGCGTAATATATACTGGTGCGTACTATATTCAGGTGTGTACTATATTCAGGTGCGTACTATATACAGATGTGTGTACTATATACTGATGCGTACTATATACTGATGTGTACTATATACATGTGTGTACTATATACAGGTGCGTAATAATTCAGGTGCGTACTATATACAGGTGCGTATTATATTCAGGTGTGTACTATATACAGGTGCGTATTATATACCGGTGCGTATTATATTCAGGTGTTTACTATATACAGGTGCGTATTATATTCAGGTGTGTACTATATACAGGTGCGTATTACATTCAGGTGCGTACTATATACTGGTGCGTACTATTTTCAGGTGAGTACTATATACAGGTGCGTACTAATTCAGGTGTGTACTATATACTGGTGCGTACTATATTAGGGTGTACTATATTCAAGTGTGTACTATATACTGGTATGTACTATATCCAGGTGTGTACTATATTCAGGTATGTACTATATTCAGGTGTGTACTATATTCAGGTGCGTACTATACACTGGTGCGTACTATATACTGGTGCGTACTATATTCAGGTGTGTACTATATTCAGGTGTGTAATATATACTGGTGTGTACTATATTCAGGTGCGTATTATATACAGGTGCGTACTATATTCAAGTGTGTATTATATACAGGTGTGTATTATATACAGGTGTGTACTATATTCAGGTGCGTACTATATACTGGTGTGTACTATATTCAAGTGTGTACTTTATTCAGGTTTGTACTATATACAGGTGCGTATTATATTCAGGTGTGTACTTTATACAGGTGTGTATACTATATACTGGTGTGTATTATATTCAGGTGCGTACTATGTTCAGGTGTGTACTATATACAGGTGTGTACTATATACAGGTGTGTACTATATTCAGGTGCATACTATATTCAGGTGTGTACTATAGACTGGTGCGTACTAATTTCAAGTGTGTACTTTATTCAGGTGTGTACTATATACAGGTGCGTATTATATTCAGGTGTGTACTATATTCAAGTGTGGACTATACACAGGTGCGTACTATATACAGGAGTTTACTATAAACAGATGCGTTCTATTGTCTGTGCGCACTATATTAATACATTTGTACAATATACTGCTTTGCACTTTAACAGGCGTGAATTATAATACTAGTGCCTGAAAATAGCGCTTACCAGTATATGGTACACATTCTGTATATGGTACACACCAAATTAGATGTGTATTTTACACATGTGCGTACTATACAATGGTGTAATGACCAGTATAAAATATTGCATCAGTATATATTATGCACTTGTATATAGTACGCACTATTGTATAGAAACACACAAACTGATTTTGGTTGGTGGAGAAAGATACTTAAGCAATCGACTGTTACAAGCATAGGCTTTGAAGCAACTCTTTTAATTTGACCAACTGAAAAACAAACATCAACTCAATTTTTTTATAAAAGATATATTAGGAATGTTATTTGATATAAAAACAGAGAATCGAATGACATAGTATTTGATATAAAATAAAGGCATTGTACAATATCAAGCATTTTTAAAGGAAAATCACACGCACCATGGACAATTATAGCTTCGTGTGATTGAAATGAAATAAATCTGATTGGATGATGATTCTCAGTGAGAGCAGGCCTTCAATCATCAAAGATAATCAAACCAGTTAGATATTTGTCATCCATTTTATTCTATCCTATTCGTAGATTGACTTTTTCTTGTGCCTGCGCTCACACCAAAACGAGACTCCAAAGAGTATCATTATCCAATCAAATTTGTTTTCATTTCAATCACGTGATTATCAACATAGCAGGCACACAGGAGATTTTATTCAAAATTCAATTCGACAAAAATCGTTTGTGTGCCCCAAGTCCAAGGAACAGTTGGTAGTTTTAGGATCCATGTGAAAGTTATCATTGTTCCTTATGCCTACTGAAAGTTATCACGAGAGACTCATTACACATCAAAGACTTCTACGCAATCTTTCAGGCATGTGTTGTAAAAGCATTCTGAAGAAAAAGAAGCCAAAAGATTCTCAAACATTAGATGATGGATAAAAATGAAATTCAATATGCAATATCACCAACATTTGATAAATTACAAGTTTCTTTAAATTAACGAATTTCTCATATTGATTTAATAAGATTCAATAAACAGCATATTTAAACTGAAATATTCATAGCATTGTCTCATCAGTGTAGAGATTAAGTTAACTCCTGTTTCTTTAGCAACGGTACAATATTATCATGGATATTGATAATATACAACCATCGCTAAAGAAACACAATGTTAACTATTCATAGCATTATCTCATATATGCAGATAGCTGCCAACAAGAGGAGCGTGCTCAAACACGTAACCGATATCCATTTCAAGATTAAAATTATTACCGGTAACTGGATTCATTCCTGATAAAAAATTCAAAAAAAGTAATTTCATGTTTACAATTTGTAATCAAAAGGTACCAACTGTTTTATTTATTTATTTTATTGACTTCACTTCAATATTGAACTGATTTCAAGAAATCAACAAAAAGCTGTCCATGTTACTTTCTTTTGATGTTTTTCTGTATATTTGCCTACATATAACAAAACACAAGACAATATTGTATAATATAACACATATCTTTAATAATATTGTCTTGTGTTTTGTTATATGTGCTCCTTGCTTCTATATGTCGTTCAAATCTTATATTTGCCTACAATAACCGATAGTAAACACCAGTTTCTGTTTGAGCACAACTAGAGTATACCATCAAATAAATAAGAACACTATCATGGATATACTACTCGTTTCTTTAATTTCTGCAACGTATATCCATAAAAGTGTTCCTATTTATTTAATGTTCTATCTACTTCTAAATGTCATTTAGAGATTAGAGAATACCATTTACAATGATTTTAAAATTATGCACAATTATTTAAAAAAAATAAACTATATTCTAAAAAATGTAAAGATATAAAAATGATTGTTTTTACAATATATACAATGTTGATGCAGTTTATGAAGGATAGCATATAAAAAGGGGATCAAGCAAAAATGTTTTTTTTCATATTTCATTAGTTGAATACATTGTTAGCCTAGATACAAAATTATTGAAATTTCATTTTCATTTGAAAATGTTCAAAGAATGATTATAAGTTCAAAAGGCATTTGTTTGCTCAATTTCAATCAGTAGAGCCAAAAAAATACAGGATAAATCACCAAAAAGCTAAAAAGTTTTGCACTTATTTTGTGATAGACGAAATTTTAGAATGAAATGATAACTTTAGTTAGGTATTAATTCAGTTGCTATAGTTACAATGAATTTATTGGTTTTGTAATTTGCTCAGGAAAAATAGTGTCACCATCACAGACAAGGCAAGAACTGTGATACTGTATTTCATATTGGATGATCCCAGCTGGAAATATAAACAGAACATGTTAATGATCCATCAACAAATTTAAAAAATTTATAAACCAGGGTCTCGTTCCACAAAAAGTCTTACGATCAATTTTGTCGCAAATATGGTTTTCACAGACTTACGATTTTAGTGAAACAAGGCCCAGATGGCTTTATTTCTTACAATCTGGCTTCTATCTCAGTTGAGTAAACTGGTATCCCAAACTTGGCACTTCAGTTACCAAGCAACATCATTAAGTCAGTACTTGGAAATACTTACCGTAACATAGTAATTACATCGGTCACCTTGACAACACTCCACGGCCTCCCAGTCTTTATACCAATCTCTCATACTTCTCAACCCTAACACCTTCTGCTGCCCCGAACAAAACTCATTGCCTACACAACTCTTAGCAACATGGTGCATCTTCTCACTTCTTGGAGTCCAAAAAGGTGGACAAATATAAATGCAAATATTTGATGGTATGTGTGGACATGTTCTTCATGTGCTTAAAGGGATTGTAAAGAGGTTTTCTAGATTTTTTATGTGTATCTGGGGACACCATCATCATCAATTTGCACCATTCCAATTTTCAGACGTATGTGGTTCCTGTAATAACTCTAAAACTAAGCGTTTTTAACGTCACTAATCCCATAATATGCTTTATCACATAAGGACTTAATGATTAGTGGCATCATAAAACATTTAGTTTTAGTGGAATTGCAGGAACCACAGACGGACTTAATGATTAGTGGCATCATAAAACATTTAGTTTTAGTGGAATTGCAGAAACCACAGACGTCTGATTGAAAATTGGAATGATGCAAATTGATGCTATAAGTGTTCCTGAGAAAAACTTTTAACAATCCCTTTAAGAATTTTATTAATGATTGAAATAAATTGAAAAGATGCATAGTACATATTACAATGATGAGCATAAGATGATAGTGATGATGGTAATGGATTTATACAAGCTTTTAAAGCTTGTTTCCAAAACCATATGTTTATCTATATGTATATTGTAATATTTGTAATTCTTGAATAAATATTGTTTAAAAAAAAAAAAAAGATGATAGAGAGTGAAATCGAATATCAGTTTCAAAACAGTGCCAAGATTCTTACAGGCACCTTTTATCACTTCGAATTTGTCCTTAAAGAGGATAATTCCAAGCCTCCATTTGACTTATTTTTCAGCTAAAACTACTCAGAAGTGAGTTAATATCTAATTCATTTACAAACTTTTGTATTTAAGACTATCAGTAGACCTACTATTTTAAGGCTGATATCTTTCAAAAAACAATAATTGAGAAATCTGATGTACTGACAAAAGTATGAAGAGATCAGGGTAACGAAAATCTGGAAGTTAACTCAGCAGTGGAATATTAAGACAGT
>NW_008710211.1:1326537-1331335 GCF_000327385.1 Lottia gigantea
CAAATCCCCAAATCATAAAAAATGTATTCTCAGGCTTCCCACATTAGAAACTTTTATTTACCCCCACCATGACTATTGCTGTCTCAAATCCACCTGCACACTTGGATTCCCTCCCCCCTCTCAATGAGATATTTGGTACATCACTGAAAATAAGCATCCATACCTCTCCATGTTATTCGTGTCAAACAGGTGTCTTCTTCCTCTCGGCACTGGATCGTGGTTTTTACACATTTATCTCTGTTGTCTGGTTGGTTTTCACACACGTAACATTCTAATGCATAGCCTGCAAATAAAAACGTAACATTCTAATGCATAGCCTGCAAATAAAAACGTAACATTCTAATGCATAGCCGGAAAATACAGAACAAGCATCATAAACAACACATATTGTAGGGTCTAGAAGTCAAAGGCTAGTAAGGTATCATACCAGTAGTAAGTCATTTGGACAGGCACCTGGTAATTTCAATCCACCATTTGATTATTTGTGTATTTAAGTGTAATTTACAGTGATGTAACCTATTTTCGTGCATATAAGGATTCAACACTGAATTTCGTCAAAGTTAAAAAAACAGATTTTTTTTATGTCTTAGATGTTTCCTCAGATATTCTACAAAATAATTAAAATTGGTTTGTTTCGATTTTCTCTATGAATCCTTCACTTTGACCAATATTTAAAGAGCAACCAACTCGGCAACGGCGACAGAATGCGTCCCCCATTTTTCGTGTACAATGTTTGATCTATAAATAAATCGAGAAAAACACGTTGTATGGATACCGGGTGGTATAATTGACTACTCTTAGTATTTATCTTTAATATCAATTTATTATAACTAATGGCAATTCCTTCAAAGAACCATGATTTAAAAAAAAAATAGTGACTGGCAAAATAAGATACGTAGCATGATTTATTGCTAAAAGTCATTGAAACAACATAAGAATATGGCCTACATTGTGCTCCTTAGAATTTTTCTGCAGACACGGAATCCCCTATTATGACTTCATCTGTTGGACTACATTCTAACAGACGACACTTGGAATTTTGATTAAAGCTTGTGATTATAAGGAAATTCGGCCGATAAAAAAATGTGACGTTTGGTAATAACTGAAATCCGTCATTTTGTATTTGTCAAACTATACATTTTAACTTGCTTGAAATATTGGATTCCTTCTACTAGCTAACATTGTGCAGATAACACAAAATAAGCAAATGCTTAGGTCATAAATGTAAATTATTAATCATTTCCGGAGATGCACGAAAAATAGGTTAGCACGAAATTAGGTTACTCCACTGTACCAAAATAACAACGATATTACAGAAATTTTAATTGACTTCAGACCAAGTTGAAAAACTATATCGAGTTTTGAGATCTGTTTGTGTAACAAGTCATATCCTTATATCCTTATACTGGTTTTTATTTTTCGAATATATTCGTCAAAGGGCAACATAAAACTTTTGTAACATATTTATCTGTATTAGTCATTCAAAAGGTACGCCGCCATTTTGGTCCCATAAATACCTTAAAATTTAATTTACACCTGGATTTCAATAATAGAAATTTCATTAAAGGTAAACAGATCGAAATCAAAATGACAACTTCAGCTTACCTGTGGCTATAAAGCCTAAGAAACAGGTTAAAATTATCAAATTTGTCATATTGTTGTTATTTTTTAACCACCATCTTCCACCATTTCGTCAACTACAGCGACACGTACCTGCAATTAGTCAATCTAGGTCATAAGGGAGATAATTCAGTAGAGGTAAATCCCAGACTACAATTAAATTCTAATGTACTAATCTACGAAATTCCAAACCAATTCTCAATTCTTGCAAAACATTTTCCGAGTTTGAAAAAATGAAAGGTGTTTATATTCTGAGGAGGCGAAGCCAGAAGCCAACGGATTTTTCACATGTGTATATGTGGAAGGGGAAAAGGGGGAGGGGGCATGGCCCAATGCTCCACTCCTTAAATACCCCCTTGACAAAATGGTATAAATGGTATAGACTTCGTTTGTGGTCATCGTGATGCATACTGAAATTGTTGATGTGGTACAATTGCGAAATTGGTATGAGAGACCAGTAGGTCCAGAATATTATATGAACGTATGCTTATACGCAATGTATATTTACGTCGTTAAAAGATTGTAAGGAGGTTTTCCAAATATTGTATGTATACCGGGGTCACTGATAACTTAAATTTGCATCATTCCAATTTTCAATCAGAATTCCTGCAATTTCACTAAAACTAAATATTTGATGACGTCACTAATCGTGAAGGGCCATATGTGATAATGCATATTTGGCGATTACCGAGATGATATCAGTGTTCCCACATGAAACCAATTTATTAACATCTGTCTGGTGAATTACTTATGGACGCTTTGTGATCATCGTACGTGAGCAAAAGTTTGTCAAAATTTAGGTGCACCAACTTGAGGTATCGACTCGGTCCCAAATATCACATAGGCCTACATGTATATCTGTTACAGTGAAACAGGGCGGAAATATATCATGTTGAAAGAAGGGTTATACCTGTTATAATGATATACACATATCGAATTTATCTAATGGAGTTTTACGTTTGCTTGGGATTTCTGATAAAATCTTATTCAATGGGTGGCTCAGTGAGTTCGACGCTTGCTCGCTATCCTGAAGGTCCTGGGTTCAATTCCGGCATAGGTCGAGATGATACCTTCGGATTTTTCAACCCGTGTGAATGCAGGTGATACAGATAAGAGGGACTGACATGGAAAAAGCTTCTAGTTATTCGGATGGAACAATAAACCGTGGCCCCGTGTGCTACAGGATGTGTACGTTAAAGATCTCTCGACAGTTGGAAATCGAAAAAGAACAGGCTAATGCCGCTATTCTGGAAAAAATTCCCTCATTGCACCCTGCATGGCGTTGCCCGTCTTCAAATGCCCACATGGTGCAGAAAAGTAGGACATAAAACTCTATTCTTTTCATTTCATTTTTCCTAATTTAGGGATTATTAAAATACTCTTACAAACCCTCTCATACCTTGAATTGTAAATACATCACACAAAAGTTAGACTTCTAATTTTAATCAAAATAGCCTGGTCCATGTGATTTCATTAAGGTAACAACATGGGCTACTAAAAAGAAACAATGATTGCCCCGTCACCAATGAGAATAAAAAAATCAGCAGCTACCGTGGTGTAGTTGGCACTGAATAAAATGCACAAAAAACTGAAAGAGATTGACAGGCATTTTGTATCGTCTTGACATTTCCTTATGCATCGAGAAAGACTAAGTTGTTTTATGAACAGGACTGGTTTTACAAAATAGTTGCATTTTTCTGGAGAGACTTTGAAAGACATTTACAACTGGGTTGACTGGAATAGTGAGGAAAGATGACTTATTCAGTACCCATTTACAGCTGGGTTGACTGGAATAGTGAGGAAAGATGACTTTCAGTACCATTTACAGCTGGGTTGACTGGAATAGTGAGGAAAGATGACTTTCAGTATCATTTACAGCTGGGTTGACTGGAATAGTGAGGAAAGATGACTTTCAGTATCATTTACAGCTGGGTTGACGGGATAGTGAGGAAAGATGATTTTCAGTATCATTTACAGCTGGGTTGACTGGGATAATGAGGAAAGATGATTTTCAGTATCATTTACAGCTGGGTTGACTGGGATAGTCAGGAAAGATGACTTTCAGTATCATTTACAGCTGGATTGACTGGGATAGTCAGGAAAGATGATTTTCAGTACCATTTACAGCTGGGTTGACTGGAATAGTGAGGAAAGATGACTTTCAGTATCATTTACAGCTGGGTTGACGGGATAGTGAGGAAAGATGATTTTCAGTACCATTTACAGCCGAGTTGACTGGAATAATGAGGAAAGATGACTTTCAGTACCATTTACAACTGGGTTGACTGGGATAGTGAGGAAAGCTAACTTTCAGTACCATTTACAGCTGGGTTGACTGGGATAGTGAGGAAAGATGATTTTCAGTACCATTTACAGCTGGGTTGACTGGGATAGTCAGGAAAGATGATTTTCAGTACCATTTACAGCTGGGTTGACTGGAATAGTCAGGAAAGCTAACTTTAAGTACCATTTACAGCTGGGTTGACTGGGATAGTGAGGAAAGATGATTTTCAGTACCATTTACAGCTGGGTTGACTGGGATAGTGAGGAAAGATGATTTTCAGTACCATTTACAGCTGGGTTGACTGGGATAGTGAGGAAAGATGACTTTCAGTACCATTTACGGCTGGGTTGACTGGGATAGTGAGGAAAGATGACTTTTAGTACCATTTACAGCTGGGTTGACTGGGATAGTGAGGAAAGATGACTTTCAGTACCATTTACAGCTGGGTTGACTGGGATAATGAGGAAAGATGATTTTCAGTATCATTTACAGCTGGGTTGACTGGGATAGTGAGGAAAGATGACTTTCAGTGCCCATGATGTCATGATTACTGTTATTAAGACTGTCAAGATTCCTGTTATTAAGACTGTCAAGATTACTGTTATTAAGACTGTCAAGATTACTGTTATTAAGACTGTCAAGATTACTATTATTACGACTGTCATGATTACTGTTATTAATACTGTCAAGATTACTGTTATTAAGACTGTCAAGATTACTGTTATTAAGACTGTCATGATAACTGTTATTAAGACTGTCATGATTACTGTTATTAAGACTGTCATGATAACTGTTATTAAGACTGTCATGATTACTGTTATTACGACTGTCATGATTACTGTTATTACGACTGTCATGATTACTGTTATTAAGACTGTCATGATTACTCTTATT
>NW_008710211.1:1333776-1337387 GCF_000327385.1 Lottia gigantea
TTTAATCTTTGCTGGTTTAGCTGCAGCCGGTGCAACTGCTGGTGGAGCTGCTGGGATAGCCAAAGCTGTCAACGATAAGAAAGCTGAAGCCGCTGCAAACGCCGAAGCACGTAGACACAATTTGGCAATGGAAAGAGAAGCACGAGGAGGTTCGGGAGTAGGAGATATATTAGGGACGGTTAAAGAATTTGGACAAAGATTTGGCGAAGAAACCAAGAAAACCGTTAAAGAGGGATTAAGCAAATTAATAGATAAAATCGACACCAGAGAAATGAAGGTCAAACACAAGGGCGACGCCATATTTTTTAAAAACATACGTTCGGGCGAGGGAATCTTCCTTTCAAAGTATAAAGGCAACGGGGTGATTTTTGGTACGAAAATGTAATAAATAAAAATGGGCAAAAAATGTAATCATTCAGAAATATTTCCTAATAACCCAATGCTCATGTGTATATGCGGTAGTTCAGGTTCTGGGAAAACTCATCTCACTTTTAACATGTTGACAACACCAAACCTTTTAGATTTCGATTCTCTGTATATCTACACAACAACACCAGAGCAATCGTATTATCAATTCCTCAAAGCTTTGGAATATTTAGCAAAGAAAGACGTTCAAGACCTATTTCAATATTACGAAGAAAACGAAGAAGAAGTGGAAATAAAAGATATCATAGAAAACTTCATTAAATCAAAGAATCCATCTTTCAATCCAACGGATATAAAAGTTTTTCTTACGAAAAATGTTAATGATCTAGACTTGTCTAATATTGATAGCAATCGAAAGAACTTAATATTGTTTGACGACTGCGTAGCGCAAAGAAATCAAACTGTTCAACAAGAATTCTTCACCAAAGGAAGACATCACAACTGTCACTGCATATACCAATCCCAATCTTTTTACGGGATGGATTCTATGTTCATTAGAAAAAATGCAAATTGTTTTTTATTATTTGAATTAAACGATAAAGATTTATCTCAAATCATTCAGTCTATAAATCACGGAATGGATAGAGATACATTTAAAAAGGTTTGTAAAGCTCAATGGAGAAACCCAGATGATCATGGATATGTATTTGTAAATACTAGAAAACCTGCGGGAGAAAGAGTTATGATCGATATATGTTAATTTTATTTTTTTAAAAATGATGGATTGGAATAATATTTTAAAAAGAAATAGAAAATATATCAAAGCTAAGAATAAAATAAAGACCCAAGTTGAAAATAACAGATTACAACAACTCGGATTAACGGAAAATCTACAGACTTTATTTCAACCCATATTAAAATCTCAAGAGGATATTAAAAAGAAATTAGCTTTAGAACCCACACCTCATATAGAACCCAAACCGATTGAATATAATGGTATTATAATTAGGACATTAGATGATATAAAACATCTTTTTTCAAACCCTGACCCAGATTTACCAAAGAGCATTTCACCAATCGTTGATAATCAAGGTTTATTGTTTAATGGATTTAGAATAATATTTAGTCCAAATTCCCCTTTATTCAAAATCGACACAAAAGACTTTATATTTACATTAACGAGAGGGTTAATAGATTTAATGAATGGCAAGGATGTTGAAATCGCCGATTACAAGGATTTAGTTGCATACTCAAACTTTCTATATGCAATAAGAAAGTCAGGACCCGAAACAAGAAGATTGAAAGAAGTTTTATATAACAAAAGTTATTGAGGAAGAGGAATCAGATGATTATGCGGAAGATTATCCACCAATCATACAAGAAATAGACGAATTCGATGATATGGTGGCATCTTCACAAGGTATAACGTATTTATCCGACGACAATAAAGAATTGCTTAATAGATTAGAAATAATATTAGCGGCCATGAAGGAAGGTCATCGATGGGACAGACAATACAACGAAGTCAATGCCATATTAAAACGACTTTTGGAGAAAGAAATCATCACTAAAAAAGACTATATAAACGTCATTAAAAATGTCCAATAAAGAACAATTGTTCGTTATCACCTTGAATAAACCAGACATCAAATTGTCTCTAGACTACGAGTATGAACTCGATCGCAATAAACAGTACGAACTGGGATTAAAGTATTTCTCCGTTTACAATTCCATTAGAAACATCAACGAAAAAAACAATCAACTAAAAATATCGACGGATAACGGAGTTACGTTCGAAACCATAAGCTTACTACCGGGGAGCTACGAATACGTAGCCATCAACGAATACCTATCCGAATACGCAGGAAGCGTGAACGGCAAAAACAATATCGAATTTGAATCTGAACAAAATAAAACTGATCTTGAGAAATAACAGTCAAGTCGATTTCAACGTAGAAAATTCGTTGAATGCGTTACTAGGGTTCGATAAACGAATATACGCGCAATCGACATTGGCGCCGCACAAGGCCAACATCGAGAACGATATCGACGTGATCAACATTCACTGTAATTTGATCAACACAAACGCCAAATCAAATACAGCATACCGACTTTTACGGTGCCGATCGGATACAGAATTATAGAGAAACCGTTTCAAACGACCTATTTACCAGTCAATTCTTTCATGATCAAAGATATAAATCTGGAAATCAAAGACGGTAAAAACAGGTTCATTGACTTTGGCAACGAAGAAATTGTCATTCAACTTCATTTAAAACAATCTTCATTCTCTTCTTGATTAGAAAGATAATCGAAATCATCAAATTCATAGTTTTCGTCAAAACTATACTCATCTTTGTCGTTGTAAGGATACATGATTCCTTCACTGTTTGGTGGTTTTCTTTTAACATTATTCAAATAACTTCTAAAAACTTTTCATTTGGAATAACTACTCCATTAGTGAAACTTTTTTCCCATGGTTTATTAAATTCGTTCGACACATCATGTCCGCTTGCTAACTGAACGTAATCTTCTACACTTATCTTATCATTAGAATAACCTTTAAACGTTTTCTTTTCTTTTAAGACACCATCAGAAGTCAAAACGATGTTGTATTTGACTTTTGGTGCTAAATATAAACCAAATATAATTCCACCGTCACCGTAATCGTTTTTACCTTTGCAATAGTCTTTTCGGAGACCAAACCAGCTCTGTTTAGTTTTTTCCAATTTTTGGATGAAATGTACAAACTATCGGTGTCGGTATAGTATATTTCGGGTTTATAAAATCCATTTATGACGTGAATGAAATTGTTCATTATTTTTTTACTGTGAGATAAAACGAATGATCCCAAATGACTAGGTGTTAGTCGTGTAGATTTACTGTCTTCGGTAGTAATCTCTTTTTCTTCAATTTCTGTTTCAACAATATATTGAGTATCATTAATTTTCTCATAGGTTTTAACGCGTGAATCAAAGTTGGCCTGTAAAGTTGCTTCATTCCATAAATGTCTAGTTGTGAATATATCTTTCTGAATTGATTTACCATACAAGGAATTACCTAATAATTTCATGCAGTTACTACCCACGATATTACCTTCTCGTTTATATTTATTTCTTAAATCTCTCAAAATTAAAATATAATCTCTACAGGGTGGAGTTTTAAAATTTTCTTCGTAAACTATACCATCTTATATTCTAATAATTCGTCCACCGGCTTTCACTATTTCTTGAATATCGACCGAT
>NW_008710211.1:1337437-1339575 GCF_000327385.1 Lottia gigantea
CAATTTCTCATGCAATAAGAAAGTCAGGACCCGAAACAAGAAGATTGAAAGAAGTTTTATATAACAAAAGTTATTGAGGAAGAGGAATCAGATGATTATGCAGAAGATTATCCACCAATCATACAAGAAATAGACGAATTCGATGATATGGTGGCATCTGGACAAGGTATAACGTATTTATCCGACGACAATAAAGAATTGCTTAATAGATTAGAAATAATATTAGCGGCCATGAAGGAAGGTCATCGATGGGACAACTAAAAATATCGACGGATAACGGAGTTACGTTCGAAACCATAAGCTTACTACCGGGGAGCTACGAATACGTAGCCATCAACGAATACCTATCCGAATACGCAGGAAGCGTGAACGGCAAAAACAATATCGAATTCGAAGGTAATTTGAATCTGAACAAAATAAAACTGATCTTGAGAAATAACAGTCAAGTCGATTTCAACGTAGAAAATTCGTTGAATGCGTTACTAGGGTTCGATAAACAAATATACGCGCAATCGACATTGGCGTCGCACAAGGCCAACATCGAGAACGATATCAACGTGATCAACATTCACTGTAATTTGATCAACGGTGGATTTTTCAACAAGCACAAACGCCAAATCAAATACAGCATACCGACTTTTACGGTGCCGATCGGATACAGAATTATAGAGAAACCGTTTCAAACGACCTATTTACCAGTCAATTCTTTCATGATCAAAGATATAAATCTGGAAATCAAAGACGGTAAAAACAGGTTCATTGACTTTGGCAACGAAGAAATTGTCATTCAACTTCATCTAAAACAATCTTCATTCTCTTCTTGATTAGAAAGATAATCTTTACCTTCTTTATTCGTGAAAGTGATTTTATCTTTAGCTGGTATCGGTTGGAAGAACATGTTTTTGGGATAGTCAAACCACACTGTTAAAATAGCTGTTCTAGGTCTGAATTTTTGTTTATTGAAGAGTTTTACATATTCTTTTTCTTCTTCTGGTAGAAACGGTCTTCCACTTTCCGCTCTCGGATATTCACTGTCTAAATCCGACATGGCGGAAGCGTATAAACCGTTAGCATCAAATGCCATTAGTTTAGTACATTCTATTTTTTTAAGTCTCGAATGAACCTCCGTTTTGTCTTTTGTGCTTGCACACTGTATTCTTTGAATAAATCAATTATGTTATTACTTTCACTTTGTGAAATATATTCCTTTAATACGTTACAAATTTCATCCATTTTGTTCGTTTCAAATGATTTTCTATTTGCCGAAACTCTTCCTCCTTTAATAGATCGTCTGATAAAATTTCTTATAAAAGGATTAGTGTGCGAATAAACTTTTTCTACGTTTTCTTTTTCGGTATGTTTCGCAACCATTCTAGTAGTTTCATACCATTCTTCTTCCACCATTTCTTTATCGTAATGATATAAATAATACCAACCCTTTAAAGATAAAGATGGAGCCGTTAGATTATTGGACATATTCTGGTTTACAACTTCTTTCGTGACTTGGTTGTATTTTATCACACAAGCTCCCAAACAGAGAGTGTCTCTCTTGGCGTTAGGTTCCCATTCGTGTCTCAATTCCTCCCAGTTGTCTTGCGCGTATTTAGCGATATCTACGTCGGCAATCTTTCTCAAATTCGAGGGGAGATTGGAAGAATTTCCCCATACAGCCAAACTAGAGGATTCGTGTTGATAGGAACACGTGAAATTAATATGTTGTAAATAATTACCCTTTATTTCTTTCTGTCTTTTCCATTTTTTCTGTAAATCTTCATCCGTGTATGGATTAGATAAAGGAAAAGATAGAATTCCTCTGGGTGTTTTTAAAGGGCAATGTGTTAGTTTTTTTGCATTTTTAAGCACGATCCAGTTGTCGAATCCACTGCCGTTATGAGAAATTAATATTAATCTCTTTCTATCATATTGACCTAAATATTTCAACATTTGATCGATGCAATCTGTACCTACAAATATTTCTACTACATTCATTAGTTTATCATAAAATTCTTCTGGAAGGGGATCTGACGGCTTTAAATCTGGAAAGAGATTATTTATTTTGTTTAACATTTTCCTTAGTTTTTCTAAATTAATTAAAGTGCAGGCATAAGGAATTGCTCTTCGCGTGTCTTTTTCTGAAT
>NW_008710211.1:1340507-1361653 GCF_000327385.1 Lottia gigantea
TTTCTGTATGGAATTTGTCCAAAATTTCAGTGAATTCTTGTAATTCTTCAACTGTTATGTTCTTGTCTTCTCTCGATCTTTCGAAAAAGATGTACAATTGATTAAGATACATATTCAAGATATCCGTTTTCTTTTTATAATGAGCTTTCTTTTTGCTCGTGAAACCTAAAGTGATGAGACCGCAAGAAGTCGTTTGAACGGCTGTTAATGCAGCCAATACGGTTGGGACGATGACCGGAAGCATTAATCCACCAGTCACGGCCGTTGCCACCGTTACTCCTACCGTTAGAACTGTGCTCGCTGTTTTGAAAACAGAATCGATTCTACTCCATGTTTTCCTGCATGAATTGTACTGTCTCAACTTTATTTTCAACTCTTCTTGTTTGTCTATCATGTATTGTTGTCTGCTTTCGAGTTCCATTTTTTTAAGTCGTTAAATTAAGTGAATTTCCGATAAATAGAACCACGGAATATCAAATAGAGTGATGTTGTTTGGCCTAGCATTATTATTAAATTTTCGGGTATTAAAAGTAAAAACATTTACGCGTACTAACGACATTTCTTTTTTCGTATGGTCCTCGTTAAGATGATAGGAATATTTTATTTTTTCTTTTTCGATGTTTATCTTGGCTTTAAATATATAACCACCACCTTCAAGGATGGAGTCGGAACCTTCGGCAAACGATAAATGTACTATAAACTCTCGTTCTTGTTGACTTTTTATTTTTCACCTAAAGCGAAATACAGTTTTACGTATTCAAAGTCTGTTGTTCGTAAAAACTCGTGACTACTCGATTCTATTGATCCGTGTTTGTGTAAGCGTCGTGGAATTTTGTCAATGTTGGTTGATGGTGGATTTTCCGTCTCCAATATCATATCTAAATCTTTGATTCCAATGATATCCTTATCATTTTCTACTTCCATTTTAAAGGTGTTTACATATTTACCATTTTTCGTTTCAATTTCCTGATCCCTTTTATCAATCAAACGTATATTCTCTTCCAAATTACCATCATTGAATAATGAAATATGTTTGACGGCATTACCGGTTTGTTTGAAGACTACTTTATTGACTTTAACCTTCATGGGAAACTCTATTTGAATCAGACAATTACCTCGAAAAGTAAACGCTTCCGTTTCGCCGATATCGAATACGTTTTTAGGTTCTCCGTATGCGAGAGTACCTACTTTTATTTCTGCTTTGAATCCGTATTTGTTTGATTTATAAATTTGGTCTTTTCTATCGAAGACAGTGTCGCTTTCAAATGGAAGATTGAAATAATACGATTTGTCCGTGACAATAGCTTCTAATTTGGTCAACTTTCTCTCTTGTCTCAAACAATCGTCATGAATTCTAGATACTAAAAGATTTACCTGTTCTTTAATATAATTTTTCATATCATCTCATTTATTTTGAAGAAAGTTTTTAATCACACCGACTTCTTTTTCTAATTCGTCCGTGATTTTAGTATCCAAAGCAGTCAATTGTCGTTTCAACGTATCTTTGTCAATGGGAAGTGTGTTAATTATATCTTGAACATCTGATTTTTGCTTCGCGATCTTTTCGTTCAAATTGGATATCGAATTTTGTAACTCGGTTTTGTCCGCGGTCTTGTCTAGTTCTGCTAGCAATTCGCCAAGTTTTCTTTCCAAAGCGGTTAGTTTTCGTTTCAATCTATCCTCGTTTACATTTGGGTTGTCTATTAAACGTTGGACGTCTATTTTTACCTTCGTAATCTTATCGTCTAATTTAGATATTAAATTTTGCAACTGACTTGTTTTATCCACTTGAATAAGACGTTTCAAACTCGTTAACTCTTGTTGTAGTTTGGGTTCGTCCACAAGATTTTTAATATTTCGTCTGAGGTATCTTTTCACGTCATTTATTCTATTTTCAACATGGTCCTTATCTATTTGAATTGCGTTTATTTGATCCAGTAAATATTTCTTGTTCACGGCATCGTTAACGTTTCCTGGAAACTTTAGATTAGTTATTTTGAAATTGTTCATATCGAATCCCCTTGTAAGGTGTCTCCGATTTGATCCACGAAAAATGGTTTCGCTTTGTTTATAAACGCCGTAGAACTCATGGGATTTTTAGATTCTAGAGGTAAAGACCCTAATCCAAACTTGTTTGCCATTTTTATTGAGTTAAATTTATTATAATTTCTTCAAACTTTTCTCCCAAACTCAACCGATATAAAACCCAAAGCGACAGCTGTCCACACAACTTTTGTCCTGGCATTTGAATTTGAAACGTAGAACATTTGATTGGTTTGCTAGTCAATTTCGTTACCTCTTCTGTCGGTTCTAGACAGAGAAAGAAATAAAAGTTATTCGAAGAATCTTTGTGTAAAGCAGAGTGATGAACTCCTTTTTGATCCGAAGTATGAATGTTTGTGATGGCGTAGAATTTACCTTTCTTGTATTTCAGTTCATCAATTTCATCTCGCATGCAATAATAAAACGGCGAGACGTTCAACTTCTTTGCCCATTTCACAAGTTGAAAGTTTGCGGTCGTGTCTTTTCCGTATTTATCGAGAAATGCATTCATTTTTTAAGTCGATTTTTTTTAGGTGTTTTTCGAAGTAGGCGGAAAGTATTGCTAAAGACCCAATTGACGAAATATATACGTAGTTTGTGTTTGAAAAAACTTGTATAACATTCTGATAAAACACATTCAGTAATATTTTGAAGATAAATTTACATTTAAATTTAAAAAATCTTAATTTAAGAGAGCGTAAATGCTTGTCGACATCTAAATTTCTTAACCTTTCATCTAAATCTTCATTTTCGAGATTCATTTTTAAAAGTCAGTTTTTTGAAGTTCATTTTGATAAAACCTTCCTATGATTTGTTCTTTGTCTTGATCGATCAATTCATACGTGGGAGGTGATGTGCTATTTATTTTATCAACGATGAATATCTCGTTAGTCCAATACCCGACGTAACCTTTCTGAAACAATGATATATATTTAAAAATACGAACTCGATCTCCAACTTTGAATTTGGGTTTGATATTCAAATTGCTAATCTCGTTTTCAAAGTTGTTTCGAGTGTTGACGGACTTTATGATATTCGGGTTATTAGAGGATTGGGATGGCGTCACACCTATAGACGAATGTATTTTGTTATTGTATTCGTCGAACAACCGGTAATATTTTAAGCCATTTTTGAGATTTCAATTCCGTGAATTTCTTGAATAATTTGCTTTTAAGAGTCTTGTTGAATCTTTCTATCACTACGGCTTTACCTTCGTTATGCGTGCTGTAAATTTCAAACCCCAGAGATTTCACATTTCTGTTGTAGAATTCGCTTCCTTTATCACCCCACAACTTTAGGGGTCGTCTGTCGGATTGTTTCATTATGGTTTCGAATGCTTGTTTGACAGTCAGACCCGATTTGTTTTTCAAGGGAAAGACCCAAGCGTATCTCGTGTATAAGTCGATCACCGTCAAACAATACTTGTACCCTCTCTCGACTGGCATGTTGATTAAATCGGCTGACCATTGTTATGATACAGTTTGGAGGAGTGTGTTATAATACATTTTTAACAGTTTGGGGAGTCTGTTATAATACATTTTAACAGTTGTGTCTTTTCGGATATGACGCATTGAAAAAGCTGCGCATGCGCAGAAGTGAAATGCGTCATATCCGAAAAGACATATACTACTTATTAAGACTGTCATGATTACTGTTAATAAGACTGTCATGATTACTGTTATTAAGACTGTCATTATAACTATTATTAAGACTGTCATGATAACTGTCATAAAGACTGTCATGATAACTGTTATTAAGACTGTCATGATAACTGTTATTAAGACTGTCATGATTACTGTTATTAAGACTGTCATGATTACTGTTATTAAGACTGTCATGATTACTGTTATTAAGACTGTCATGATGACTGTTATTCAGACTGTCATGATTACTGTTATTAAAACTGTCATGATTACTGTTATTAAGACTGTCATGATTACTGTTATTACGACTGTCATGATAACTGTTATTAAGACTGTCATGATAACTGTTATTAAGACTGTCATGATTATTGTTATTAAGACTGTCTTGATAACTGTTATTAAGACTGTCATGATTACTGTTATTAAGACTGTCATGATTACTGTTATTAAGACTGTCATGATTACTGTTATTAAGACTGTCATGATAACTGTTATTAAGACTGTCATGATTACTGTTATTAAGACTGTCATGATTACTGTTATTAAGACTGTCATGATAACTGTTATTAAGACTAACTGTTATTAAGACTGTCATGATAACTGTTATTAAGACTGTTATGATTACTGTTATTAAGACTCATGATTACTGTTATTAAGACGGTCATGATTACTCTTTTTACGATTTTCAAAGTTACCTTCATGATTTCAAAATGTAACTTATATAAGCAAATTATATACTAAGACCTTTCAACTGTATAAATTGTACGACTAGGTCTCCTGAAAGAATATAACAGGTTATGAGTCAGCGCACGAACAATGTGCTTATTAAATTTCTTTATCCGAGACTACCGAGTCTACTTAATTACGTGGTTTCATTATCTTGTTTAATATACACTTCTTTATCGTTACAAAGTATTTTTTGAAGATTTGAAAATTGACAAGTAGTGTCTATCAGAAACAAAGAAATTTGGGAAGGGTTGGTTTTAAAATCATAGACAAATACGAAAATAGGTGTGAGAATAGTTTGGGAAGAAGGGTTCATACCTTATAAAGACGTGAGTTTACGCCTTGAGGTAGACACCCATATGTAACTACGTAAGGTTCTTACATGATAATAACACATACGGGCGTAGTTCACAACAATTTTGAATCTCTTCCTCAATATCATTACACGACTGCAACCATAGATATCTTAAATAAGAAATTACATTTATATACACTAAACATATTTATGACTGCAATGCAAGGCTATATATATCATTGAAGGATGTGTGCGGATCATGTCCCTATCTGGATTGGCCCACTTGTAGAAATTTTTCTCCATGCAGAATTTATATTTGTAGAAGTCATTGATTTAATTGCTGTTGTTGAAGCAAATTTGATTGTCGATAGTAATTATACCTGATGGAACCACTGCCTGAATAGAGGTCATATCCTGTACCTGGACACCTGACTTCCGAGGAAACCAGTACTGACTGGTAGATAATGAGAAACAACCACAAATTACTGATCAGTAGCCATTAAAAGTTGCGACCTCCCACAACGTCGGTGATAATCAATAACATTTCAATCAACTAATTATACAGATTACTTTTATAATCCGAGTTATGGTACACTGATTGTCCCAGAATTAGCTGATCCGGGAAAAGATGATCCCACGCTTAACTGATCCCTCACATAGGAGATCAAAGCCTAGGTTATCCTACATCCACCCGATTCCTCACCTAGGAGATCCATCCTAGCTAATCCTGCAGCAAACTCATCTCATACTATGCTTGTCTCACACCTAGCCGTACCCACACCTAGCTGATCTCACATCTACTTGATCTTACACCTAGAAGATGCAACCTAACTGATCTCATAACTAGCTGTACCCAGACCTAGTTGATCACACTCCTAGCTGATCTCATAACTAGCTGTACCCAGACCTAGTTGATCACACTCCTAGCTGATCTCATAACTAGCTGTACCCAGACCTAGTTGACCACTCTCCTAGCTGATCTCATAACTAGCTGTACCCAGACCTAGTTGACCACTCTCCTAGCTGATCTCATAACTAGCTGTACCCAGACCTAGTTGACCACTCTCCTAGCTGATCTCATAACTAGCTGTACCCAGACCTAGTTGACCACTCTCCTAGCTGTACCCAGACCTAGTTGACCACACTCCTAGCTGATCTCATAACTAGCTGTAACCAGACCTAGTTGACCACTCTCCTAGCTGATCTCATAACTAGCTGTACCCAGACCTAGTTGACCACTCTCCTAGCTGTACCCAGACCTAGTTGATCACACTCCTAGCTGATCTCATAACTAGCTGTACCCAGACCTAGTTGACCACACCCCTAGCTGATTTCATAACTAGCTGTACCCAGACCTAGTTGACCACACCCCTAGCTGATCTCATAACTAGCTGTACCCAGACCTAGGTGATCACACTCCTAGCTGATCTCTTACCGAGCTGTACCCAGACCTAGTTGACCACACTCCTAGCTGATCTCTTACCGAGCTGTACCCAGACCTAGTTAACCACACTCCTAGCTGATCTCTTACCGAGCTGTACCCAGACCTAGTTGACCACTCTCCTAGCTGTACCCAGAACTAGTTGACTCACACTCCTAGCTGATCTCTTGCCGAGCTGTACCCAGACCTAGTTGACTCACACTTAGCTGATCTTATTCCTAGCTGTTCCAACTGTTATCACTGTTAAAGTTTTCATTATCAAGGTATACAGTTTATGGTTTTTGTAGCACATGATTCTGGCCTTACAGGTAACGTTTAAATTGTTGTCTTTTTCGGCTGCTCTAACGTGAAATTTGAGTGGAAACTATGACATATCCCGAAGGTGCAATACACATGACGCCACCAGTACGAAGATTGGCGTACATGTAAATCATGAAATGCCTGTGGTATTCAAACGAAGAATCATCAACCAAACCAACATCACAGAATCATCCAATTTGAACCAATATACCAACTACTACGACTACCATCAACTACCTAGTTTACGATATCAGCTTCTGCTGGAAGCGAACGTTAACTTGTCATCTACCCACCTGTGGCTACCAGTAGTGTTGTGTTTCGGATTATAACTGTTTAATATTGATAATGACTGTTCTCCAGTCTAACTAGCTATTCCTACATGTTTATAGTTCTGCTGGAATTCTGAACAAATATTTATATCTGATTATAGGTTTGGATCGTCGTCAATATTGATATATAATTATATACTTGGTACATTGTGATTTGTGTGTTGTTTTTCTATGATTGAAAATGTAATGAAAGGCTTCAGGTTTTTATGTGAATCTACGGGATTAAAAGCTAATTATAATTAGAGTTTTGGCATTTTGATTTTAGAAGTGTTCAACATTACAACTTTAGAATTTACTGTAATTTTTCGAATGTTACAGACTACCTAAAAATGGAATACAATTTAAATTTTGAAAAAAGCATTAATGGGCGACGTTATTTATTAACTGTCTGTGACTTAAAGGGATTTTAAAGAGGTTTTCTAAAACTTGTGTAAAATGTGTATTAGGTACACTAAGAGCATCAATTTACACCATTCCATTTCAATAAGAAATTCCTGTAATTATGACATAAAATGTGATACTGATTCAAAATGAAATTTCAGTGAATTCTGATCTTCTGTCTCTTAAGACCTTTGTTATTGAATAAGTCCCATATTACCAGGTTTTACTGAAATGGAGTTTTACTTACTATTGTTTCTATAGTGATTCTATGTGACTTAAGACCTTTGGCTTAATGTTTAATTAAAGGAAGAATAACACAAGGAGCCAGGAGATTATTGTAATTATCAGACAATGTGCTACAGAACAGTGTTATATATCAATGTCCTTGTAAAACGGAACACAGCACGTAAACAATATTGTACTTGGACGGATTACAGGAAAAGACCAGGTGAAATTACAATCTTCTTGTTAAACAATGGAATAATCTTTCACATAAACCGTGGTTTGTTTAGAACATGTTATTATGTTTAATTTTTAAAAGTTTACTTAAAACAAATTGATAATTCTTCAAAACATAAATAATTTTTCTGTGAGGAAAAAACGAAAAAAAGAAAATAGAATATATTAAATAAAAAATAAAATAAGAAGATACGTAAACTTTAACCGCTGATTCAAAAACAAAATGATAATTCAGAAGACTTAATTATTCTGAAAACTAAAATGATGTTTCGGTAAAGATAAATGGTAACTCAGTGAAGAAAAAGCAAATTTAAATCATAATTCAATCAAAGTGAAGTATGTCTTAAACGAGACCTCGGAATCATTTGCTATGGATAACGTTGACCAGGAAAATTCAGTCTAATTCAATGTAATAAATTTAAAACTCGGGAGAAATGATCAAAGTCTCAATCAGGAAACGGTGAATAGTGGCGTATCTAGGAAACAATGTTAAATGATAGAAAATGTGAAATTCCCTACCCCGTATAAAATGTCACTGAACATGAAATGAGTTCAACATGAGTATCTTCACACAATGTAACACCAGAGAACACCGATTGTCAGACACCCCCCCCCCCCCCTCCCCTCTTCTATAGATCTGCTTTCGACGCTCCCATTCATTTGTTTAGTTTCAATTAAACTAATGGAACCAATGTCATATATGGATGTTATATACAGTCTATAGCCCTGGGATATCGCGAAGCTTAGAACCATGATAGAAGTCAAACAAGATCCGTTGCAAAATAAGGATACAATGGTGAAAACCTACGAAATGAAAAAGGATACAGAATAAGGTTAGTCATAGAATCTACTGGACGAAATGGGATACAGAATAAGTTAGTAATCGAACTAACGGGACACAATGGGATACAGAATAAGGTTAGAAATCAAACCTACTGGGTGAAATGGGATACAGAATTAGGTTAGTAATCAAACCTACTGGGTGAAATGGGATACCGAATTAGGTTGGTAATCCAACCTATTGGGTTAAATGGGATACATAATTAGGTTGGTAATCAAACCTACTAGACGAACTGGGATACAGAATAAGTTAATAATCGAACTAACGGGACAAAATGGGATACAGAATAAGGTTAGTAATCAAACCTACTGGGTGAAATGGGATACCGAATAAGGTTTGTAATCAAACCTACTGGATGAAATGGGATACAGAATTAGGTTAGTAATCGAACCTACTGGATGAAATGGGATACAGAATTAG
This sequence comes from Lottia gigantea, assembly GCF_000327385.1. Taxonomy (NCBI): domain Eukaryota; kingdom Metazoa; phylum Mollusca; class Gastropoda; family Lottiidae; genus Lottia; species Lottia gigantea. Next base: position 1,349,386 of record NW_008710211.1, read on the forward strand.
GTTAGTAATCAAACCTACTGGGTGAAATGGGATACATAATAAGGTTAGTAATCAAACCTACTGGGTGAAATGGGATACAGAATTAGGTTAGTAATCGAACCTACTGGCTGAAATGGGATACAGAATTAGGTTAGTAATCAAACCTACTGGGTGAAATGGGATACAGAATTAGGTTAGTAATCAAACCTACTGGATGAAATGGGATACAGAATAAGGTTAGTAATCAAACCTACTGGGTGAAATGGGATACAGAATTAGGTTAGTAATCAAACCTACTGGGTGAAATGGGATACAGAATTAGGTTAGTAATCAAACCTACTGGGTGAAATGGGATACAGAATAAGGTTAGTAATCGAACCTACTGGATGAAATTGGATACAGAATTAGGTTAGTAATCAAACCTACTGGGTGAAATGGGATACAGAATAAGGTTAGTAATCAAACCTACTGGGTGAAATGGGATACAGAATTAGGTTAGTAATCGAACCTACTGGATGAAATGGAATACAGAATTAGGTTAGTAATCAAACCTACTGGGTGAAATGGGATACAGAATTAGGTTAGTAATCGAACCTACTGGATGAAATGGGATACAAAATTGGGTTAGTAATCCAAATGAAACCTGAAATTGGATACGTAATGAGGCAAATGATAAACATTTTATCGTCTCTGGTCATGAAACAGAATCAATGTTAATAGTTGATTTGATTAGAAATTTTTATTCCGATTCATTCCCAAGGAAACAGGGTTAACAGATGTGATTTTTAGAAAGCAGTTGTCAGCTGGAGTCCATTTTCGTGGACCTAAAATACCGTTCGTCCACTGGGTCGGCACGTGTGATCAGGCCCGTAGCCAGACTTGATTTTTTAGAGGAGCAAGTATGTTATCCGGAGGTCCGATGATGTATGATGTTTAGTTGCAGTAATGGCCGGTTGTTCTGCGTGTGATCAGGTATAAGTGCCAAGGAAATCAAAAGATAGTAAAAGTATTTCTTGGAAAAGGCATAATCACATTCCATGTAGTTAAGATACCCCTTGTCCATTGGCACATAATATGCTAAAGAATATTTTATAAATGCATCTAATTATTTGGAATAACTTGTCTGTCCACTGGGTAACCTGGTCTGACATCAGTTGGATAACCTTCGACATATCATACAATGATACATTGTAGTGCTAATGAAATAATAGAATAATTGTGACCGATAATGAGCCATTCGCAAAGAAATGTTACCAAACCTGGCAAGCTGTTAGAAAAAAAGTCAATTTGGTTTGCTAGTATCTATTTTCAGTGTAATTACGTCCATGTGAAATATCTTTGAAAACAAAATCTATTTTCGCTTTATATCAGTATATATATATATATATACCTTATATAAAGTATTTTGCATTTTAAAGTCAACTCGAAAATTTGTTTCGAGTATTCGCATTGTAAGAATGTGAACAAATTTAATAAATGTGAACGCCATTATCAACTGTGCAAGAAAAACTGTGAAGGAAATTCCACATATTTGCAACATGCGCGCATTAATGGATTGATATCGATAATAGATGTCATGGTGAATTACAATTCTCATCATTTATTCACGATTTCTGTTAGTCTGCGACTACCGTTATTTGCTTCCAGTCGTAATACTCTTTTTTCATTTTCAGATCGAGTACGTCTGGGTTTATCGAGATAATACAGTGAATAAAACCTTAGCGCAGTTATGTGGTTTATTTGAATGGACATTTTGAAGTGACACGACAGTAGGATGTCAAATCTGTGCTATGTGAAAAGCTTAATTGTCTTTAAGGTGAGTATAATGTGAAACGATTTTTACTTCATCTCCGGTGACATAAATCCCACATCATAGAATTATGTTTATGTGCTCATTATTTTCTTCAATGTGATTATCTTATATTACGTATTTGGAGAGTAAAATATTAAGATAGAGCTTACCACATCAATTGTAGAGTAATATAGAAATTACCTTCTGTTAAAATAGTGCTCAATACATCAATTGTAGAGCTATATAGAAATATCACCGTTAAAACAGTGGTCAATACATCAATTGTAGACCGATAGAGAAATATCACTGTTAAAATCGTGGTCAATACATCAATTGTAGAGTGATATAGAAATATCACCGTTAAAATAGTGGTCAATACATCAATTGTAGACCGATATAGAAATATCACTGTTAAAATATTGAAGCGGGATATAGAAATATCAATGTTAAAATAGTGGTCAATACATCAATTGTAGACCGATATAGAAATATCACTGTTAAAATAGTGGTCAATACATCAATTGTAGAGTGATATAGAAATATCACTGTTAAAATGCTGCTCAATACATCAACAGTAGAGCAATATAGAAATACCACTGTTAAAATAGTGCTCAATACATCAATTGTAGAACGATATAGAAATGCCACTGTTTAAATAGTACTCAATACATCAACTGTAGAGCGATATAGAAATACCACTGTTAAAATAGCACTCAATATATCAATTGTAGAGCGATATAGAAATATCACTGTTAAAATAGTGTTCAATACATCAATTGTAGAGCGATATAGAAATACCACTGTTAAAATAGTACTCAATACATCAACTGTAGAGCGATATAGAAATACCACTGTTAAAATAGCACTCAATATATCAATTGTAGAGCTATATAGAAATACCACTATTAAAATAGTACTCAATACATCAATTGTAGAGTGATATAGAAATACCACTGTTAAAATAGAGCTTACCACATCAATTGTAGAGCGATATAGAAATACCACTGTTAAAATAGTACTCAATACATCAATTGTAGAGTGATATAGAAATACCACTGTTAACATAGTACTCAATACATTAGTTGTAGAGCGATATAGAAATACCACTGTTACGATATTGCTCAATACATCAATTGTAGAGTGATATAGAAATACCACTGTTAAATAGTGCTCAATACATCAGTTGTAGAGTGATATAGAAATACCACTGTTAAAATAGTGCTCAATACATCAATTGTAGAGTGATATAGAAATGCCACTGTTTAAATAGTACTCAATACATCAATTGTAGAGCAATATAGAAATATCACTGTTAAAATAGGGCTCAATACATCAATTGTAGAGCGATATAAAAATGCCACTGTTAAAACAGGGCTCAATACATCAATTGTAGAGCAATATAGAAATATCACTGTTAAAACAGGGCAAAATGCATTAATTGCAGAGCGATATAGAAATATTACTGTTAAAATAGCACTCAATATATCAATTGTAGAGCGATATAGAAATACCAAGGTTAAAATAGGGCTCAATACAGCAATTGTAGAGCGATATAGAAATACCAATGTTAAAATAGTAATCAATACATCAATTGTAGAGTGATATAGAAATATAACTGTTAAAATGGTACTCAATACATCAATTTTATGAATCTTACCATTATTTTGTGCTTGAATAAGATTCCTGAATGTGAATTGAAATTGATTTGCAATTATTTTACATTACGTATTATTTATATTTGATTTTCTAAGTGTTATCAATTGTTTTACTTTGTGTTGTTTTTTTTCTATTTCAGATACAGTATTACTTGTACATATTAAAAACATGTTATCAAAACTAAGTAGCGTACATGATACAGTGTAAAGGTGTATCTATTTCATTCGTACTGCAATTTATAAATAAAAAAATAGCATCATGCGCTTGAGTATTTCAATGTATACTGCCTTCTGACTATTTTACTGATGCAAATGATTTTGTATGTGGAAAGCGTAAAGTGTCACTAATATATCATGAAGATTTCATATATGAATGTCTGGACGTTCCGTTGCGCCATCTAGTGGTACATGACCAGATGGCAGACTTTGGGTTCTGGAACTCTTCATACAAAGGGACATCACAAGTCGAGTCAGAGACCACTTTCCTAGTCATCATTTCCATAATTTTGGCCATACTGGCGATCTTTATTAACGGATGTCTTATACTAGTGATATGGAAATCCAAATTACTCCAGACCTGTACAAATATGTTTATTCTCTCCTTGCTAGTTTCTGAATTGTTGGTTGGAGGCATCGGGACATTTGTTGCAGGTCTGTTTAGACTCCATCAAGAACTAGGGAAGGATATCATCACATGTGAAGCCATCGGCTTTTTCCAGACCTTAGGACGTTCTGCGTCTACGTTTAGCTTGATGCTAGTATGTATTGACAGAGTCGTAGCCGTAAAGAAGCCACTGCGTTACATGTATCTAATGTCTCCACGATCAACAACAGTGTTAATTGTATATGCATGGATCCATGGACTAATCTTGGCTCTCTTTCCCTGTTTTGGATTCGCCAGGTATGTGTTCAATCCACAACTGAAAGGGTGTTTGTACGTATCACCTCGGACTAGCGGCCATATTGTTAAAGAATGTTTTGTTTTTATTCTACCAACGTTTATCATTATTATCAGCGTGTTTGTGATTGTGAAAGAAGCAACGTGTCATGGACGAGTGTTCGCTATCGTCCCCATTCCAACCCTAGCCGTGACAATTTTACCTCAACCGAATATCCACAGGCGATGGGGCAACTTTCGATCGATGAAAGGATTCTTTTTAATCTTAATAGGATATTCAGTGTTGTGCTTCCCTTATCACATATGTCGGTTAGTGAACGGTGTCGATTCCACCAAGATCCCTATCATAGTTCTGAAATTAACGTTATGGTTATCATTTTTCAGTTGTCTGCTAAATCCAATATTTATTGCTCTGTCCAATAAACGATTTAAGACTCGGTGTAAACAGGTCGTCATGTGCCGTAAAAATAGATTACATAATGATAGTGATGCCTTTAACGTTTCGACCGGGCTTCATAGTGCAATAGAAGCTACAATGGTGGCCGGGTTTCTCCCACAAAAGGGTGATCGGATGTTAATCAAGCATATAAGCGAGAGACGATCGCGACTGGAAAATGCTGCCTTACTGTTGAGATTATCCACCGTGTCGAATCCAGTGACCCTGAGAACTATTAGAAACTCCTTTGATCAGGCGGCTGGTCAAAGTGTGGCATGAGCGAAACCGATTTAAGCCGCGTATAGATGAGGCACGGTGTCCGGTGCGGAATAATCGATATAAACGAAAATAGAAGTAGTGAACAAACGAGGTACGGGTCCGGACATGGTGCGGGCACGATTCGTTTCTTCTATTTTCTACTGTATTGATAATCCAGCACCGTACACCGCACCAGACACCGTACCTCGACTATTTGCACCTTTACACAAATCCTCGGAACTGTTGCTAGAGTTGTGAAGATGTCGGAGATGTTTTTCTCATTCAGGATTTCCACTTTCCACCATATACAGTATTATAAAAACTGAATTCTAAACATGAGATTTTTAAAAATATATGTAAATATATTCATCAGGAAATATTTCAATGCTCAATGAATAAAATTCCGCTGTTGATTAATAATTAGTTTAAAGGTATACTTGGCCAAACTGAGTCATTGTTCATCAGTTTATAGTTTTTTATTAAAGCGAAGCAATTACATGCTATAGCCGCTATAGTGGACTTACCTGTTGTCATAACTGTGAAACAGAATCCCTTTATAATCCAATCAATCTATAAAACTAAGCAATAAATCATTAGCCTAAATAATTTTGGAACATGCATAATTATTTAGTTTAATGGATATATTGTCTTATATAGAAATTCTATTCTTTAGTCATGGCAACTGGTCCATCTGATGAATGTGTACAATTGTTGATTAAGTTTGAGACTTTAAATTGTATGTCCAATCTAAGAGGGGGTATTCCTTTAACTCTGGTTAAAATGGTGTCTTCCCAAATCGCTCCTTCCATTTTGGCCCCTAAATTATAACATTTCCCGTACTTAAAAGCACGATGCGACAAATAGTTGCTCCGTAGTAAGAACACACTACTAAGCGTGGTGGAAACACCACGAGAACTCCATTGGACGGTCTTACTGAACCCACATGTCAACGGAGGTGCCCTTAATGCTTTAAAGTCATGTGCGTGCGCAGTGGAAACATAACATTGGTCACGGTATGAGGGCGTCTGTTAAAGAGTTTAATTTTTCAAGGACATTTTCTCGCGTTTTTTCTGTGATTGTCGGTGATCTATTAAATTTTTCATTCGACGTCAGATCGCAGTCCGATGTGACGGGACCTGTGTAATCAACCTTATGTTATCTCAGATAGATATATTGTTGATACAAAATGTATTTGCAATTTTTTGCAATGTATGAATACCCTACACCCACACCCTCTAGTCACGTGATCACCTCTTGTCGTACAATGAAAAAAAATAATTTCCTTATACAGTCGCCATTTTGAACAGAGCAAAGGGATAGAAGGCATTGAACAATTTTCATCAGGTACTGTCATTTTATTATTTTAGCCCTGATATTTTACTCAAAAATTGTCAGGAATCTACTAGACTGTTTACATAGAGCTGATTATCATTGGGGTAGGAGGAGTGGCATGTAAGGAATGAGGCTGGATCGTGCGTACACCTTTCGCACTGCAAAAATAATTCGGTTTTATTCAGTTCTATCCGAATAACTTCCAGTTGCTTTTACAGTTATCCAAATAGAAAAATCTACCTCCAAAGGAGTATTTCGTCTGGATACGGTTAAGATATTTGGTAGTGCGAAACCAAACCAAAAGTTATCCGGATAAGAACATCACGTGGAATATCACTTCAAAATGGCGTTTTGACTGGGTCGTTGAAATACATGTACTTGAAAATCACAAGAAAAGGGTTAATAAAGTACACGCATATTCACCGGAAGAAAGAAACAGAAAATTATATTGTTATTATGTTCATATTTTGTAATGATTTATAATGAACATTGCAGTTCAATTTTCGTCAACTTCGACATGACACGTTACTAAAAATAAAAAGTTATTGAGATAACTTGTCTCCGCAGTGCGAAAGCAGCTATCTAGATAGGATTGCAGTGCGAAAGCAAACCGAACGTCATTAATCGTGAAGGGCCTTATTTTGAGATTAGTGACGTCATCAAACACTTAGTTTTAGTGGAATTGCAGGAAGCACAGACGTCTGATTGAAAATTGGAATGGTGCAAATTGATACTCTCAGTGCCCCCGATACACATAAAAAGAAAAACCATTTTACAACTCCTTTAACACAACATATAACACTTGACAGTTAAATAAACAAGGTCACGTGAAGGCTGTGCATATTAAAGATATTGAACACTGCCTGACGTTTCCCATATCAATTAACACAATCAGTTGTTAAAGAGTACGTAAAACCGCATCTCATTTGACTGTCAAGTGTTGATATGGAATCAGCCATAATCTTCTAAAGTATGATATAGATACGATTCACGATATATATACTCTTATTTTCTCAATTGATTCAGATTTATATTCCATGCATTATTACTACAATCAAACTCGCCCTATCCTTTTTTATTCAATATCAACAAATACCCTACTTCATCACAATAATCTTTAATATTCAAGGTCAGATAACTGTGAAACACCAAATATGTATTTGTATTTTATATTAGCAGTATTGGCGATAGTGGCATTATTAAACACATAGTTTTAGAAGAATTGCTACGCTAACAGAAGTCAGATTGAAGCTTGGAATGCTGCAAATGGACGTTATCAGTGTACCTGATACAGATAAAAAGTTTAGAAAGCCTCTTTACACAAAACAATTAAACATTATGGGTTATTCGTGGTTAAATTGCATTTAAAGATAAGGAAGGGAAATATTTCATCATGAAAGGAAATGGAATGAATCATAAAATCAATGAATCGTGAAGAAGACGTGAATTAAAGCATGTTAAGAAGATAGATTGTCAGGCAAGGTAATATACGCCCACTGGCAGCTTTGATTTTGAATAAAAGTATATATGGCAGTACAGTAACAATCACCAGTATGAAATATTCAACCTTTAGTCATACACTTCTTTTGAACTCTTTAGGATGATACTGAACAATATTACCAATATTATCAAGTTTTGTCAAAATCCGACAAGAATAGTGCTTTATGAGCTTGAAATTTTGAAATTCGTTCGATATTATTTTTTGTCGAATGTAATCGAAAAATGCTATTTCGGTTGCTATTTGACGGATCGATTTGAAATTGGCGTATACATAAGTTTAGCGACACTAACACAACGTGTTACAACTCAAAAAAATTGTACCGGAAGTAACATATAGGTTATATATATATATATATATATATCTTGTTTTGCCTCATTATGCAAAACTTGCTATTTTGAAGCTTTTTACACATCTGCACGATTTTGGTGTCAAAGGATAAAGTAAACGTTTATCTAAAACTTGTAGAGAGCCGAATTTCGATTTTTGATTTTGCCTTTTTTGCATGATCGGGTGTTTTTTTTCAAAGTTTGAAGAAGTATATCGCATGACCTTCATATTTACCATGATGAAAATCAGTGACCTTGACCCTAACTGAAATAGCAACTTACAACCTTCAGTCGGACAACTTGATGGAAATATTGAATTTTCGTAGTGCGCATGCGCATTACCAACTTTCTTATTTCTTGTCCAAATTTGACCAAAGTATGTGTATAATCAAATTCTTATTCTTAACAAAAATAATGAGATTTTGTAGCCCGCATGAGCATTACCAACTTTCTTATTTCTTGTCCAAATTTGACCGAAGTATGTTTATAATCAAATTCTTATTTTAACGAAAATAATGAAACTTTCTTATTTCGTGTCAAAATTTCATCAAACCTGGTATGTATGTGTATTCAAATTCTAAATTCGATGAAAATATTAAATTCGTGTTTTGCGCATGCGCATCACCAACTTACTTATTTCTTATCCAAATTTCTTTAGACTTGTAGATATTTTATTAGTGTGTAGTGCGCATGTGCGACCTTAATCTGTCTACCTTCGTATACACCTTTTGTCTTAACACGCCCTGTATCAGTGCTGTGAAGTTTCTTTTTTTCTTTATTACAGACTGATTTGAAAATGTCAAGCAGAACATCTTTATTTGATGCCGTAAAGAACAATAATCTATTGACTGTGAATAATTTGGTACAGAGTGGCACCTGTGATTTCAATTTACAGGACAGTGGCGGTTTTAGACCCTTACATAAAGCTGTAGAACAATGTTATTTAGAAATAGTAAGGTGTATATTAAACCATAATGATTTTGATGTAAAAATACAAAACAAGTTGGGTTATATACCCTTACATATAGCTGTATTGTACAATAATACTGAAATTGTAAGGTGTATATTGAACCACAATGATTGTGGTGTGAATTTACAAAACAGGTTGGGTTATACGCCCTTACATTTAGCTGTGCTGAATAATAACATAGAAATTGTAAGGTGTATATTGAACCATAATGATTGTGGTGTGAATATAAAAAACAGTATAGGTGATACGCCATTAGATGTTGCATTATTGCATAATGACAAAGACATTGTAAGGTATATATATATGTATATGAACTGGTCTGATCAATGTGATAAAATACACAACAGTCTAGGTCATACGCCATTACATATTGCGGTATTACATAATGATATAAATATTGTAAAGTGTTTTGTTCGTGGGGCGGACTGTTGTAACAATATACAAAACAATAGGTGATACGCCATTGCATTTAGCAGTTTTAGATAATAACAATGTTGAAATTGTAAAGTGTTTAATCAGCCAGAAGGACTGTGGTGATAATATAAAGAACAGAAGCGGTTATATACCCTTACATTTTGCAGTTTTAAATAATAATATAGAAATTGTAAAGTGTTTAGTTCGTGGGGCGGACTGTGGTAACAATATACAAAACAATATAGGTGATACGCCATTGCATTTAGCAGTTTTAAATAATAATATAGAAATTGTAAAGTGTTTAGTTCGTGGGGCGGACTGTTGTAACAATATACAAAACAATATAGGTGATACGCAATTGCATTTAGCAGTTTTAAATAATAATATAGAAATTGTAAAGTGTTTAGTTCGTGGGGCGGACTGTGGTAACAATATACAAAACAATATAGGTGATACGCCATTGCATTTAGCAGTTTTAAATAATAATATAGAAATTGTAAAGTGTTTAGTTCGTGGGGCGGACTGTTGTAACAATATACAAAACAATATAGGTGATACGCCATTGCATTTAGCAGTTTTAGATAATAACAATGTTGAAATTGTAAAGTATTTAATCAGCCAGAAGGACTGTGGTGATAATATAAAGAACAGAAGAGGTTATACACCCTTACATTTAGCAGTCTTAAATACTAATGTAGAAATTGTAAAGTGTTTAATCAGTGCGACCGACATTACTCAGGACAATTTGGATTTTAAACCTTTATATGCTGCTGTAGAGGAGGGTAAGATAGAAATTATATGCTGCTTAATTGAAGAAGGTAAATACGATAAGAATATGAAAAACCAAGCGGGGTATTCACCGTTTTCCACTAAGACTGGTTTACAAACTCTTCATAAAATAGCCAAACGTCGGAATGTGGAATCGGTTCGGGTTTTAAACGAACATAATGTTAGTGTTTTAACTAATCATGTCGATAATCAGCTTCAATTAGTTAAATTTATTTTGAGTAAAAATGATTTTCAATCTCTATGGTTTTTCATTCAGAATGGTCTCTATATCCATTCTGTAACATCATCAGGTGAGAATATAGTCCATCTTTTACCTAAGTTTTATATGGATTATTTATATCAGGATATTAATTTTTTGTTTGATTATGAATTAGATTTTAATCTTATAAATAATGACGGTAATTCACCATTAATGGTGGCCTCGCTTTTAATTAATTTACCCTTTATAAGATTTTTAACTACTTTACCCTGTGACGTCAATAGACAAAACCATCATGGCCATACAGCACTCCACCTATGTGTCATTGGATTTACTTTGATAAAAGGAAAATTAAATATGATGGAAGTCCATTCAGTGGTGGAGGGGTCATGTGCCCGTGTTTACTATCTCAGATATCTTGAATTTTTCATTCGACGTCAGATCGCAGTCCGATGTGACGGGATCTGTGTAATCAACCTTATGTTATCTCAGATAGATATATTGTTGATACAAAATGTATTTGCAATTTTTTGCAATGTATGAATACCCTACACCCACACCCTCTAGTCACGTGATCATCTCTTGTTGTACAAAGAAAAAAAATAATTTCCTTATACAGTCGCCATTTTGAACAGAGCAAAGCGGATAGAAGGCAATGAACAATTATCATCAGGTACTGTCATTTTATTATTTTAGCCCTAATATTTCACTCAAAAATTGTTAGAAATCTACCAGACTGTTTACATAGAGCTGATTATCATTGGGGTAGGAGGAGTGGCATGTAAGGAATGAGGCTGTACCGTGCTTACACCTTTCGCACTGCAAAAATAATTCGGTTTTATTCAGTTCTATCCGATATAACTTCCAGTTGCTTTTACAGTTATCCAAATAGAAAAATCTACCTCCAAAGGAGTATTTCGTCTGGATACGGTTAAGATATTTGGTAGTGCGAAACCAAACCAAAAGTTATCCGGATAAGAACATCACGTGGAATATCACTTCAAAATGGCGTTTTGACTGGGTCGTTGAAATACATGTACTTGAAAATCACAAGAAAAGGGTTAATAAAGTACACGCATATTCACCGGAAGAAAGAAACAGAAAATTATATTGTTATTATGTTCATATTTTGTAATGATTTATAATGAACATTGCAGTTCAATTTTCGTCAACTTCGACATGACACGTTACTAAAAATAAAAAGTTATTGAGATAACTTGTCTCCGCAGTGCGAAAGCAGCTATCTAGATAGGATTGCAGTGCGAAAGCAAACCGAACGTCATTAATCGTGAAGGGCCTTATTTTGAGATTAGTGACGTCATCAAACACTTAGTTTTAGTGGAATTGCAGGAAGCACAGACGTCTGATTGAAAATTGGAATGGTGCAAATTGATACTCTCAGTGCCCCCGATACACATAAAAAGAAAAACCACTTTACAACTCCTTTAACACAACATATAACACTTGACAGTTAAATAAACAAGGTCACGTGAAGGCTGTGCATATTAAAGATATTGAACACTGCCTGACGTTTCCCATATCAATTAACACAATCAGTTGTTAAAGAGTACGTAAAACCGCATCTCATTTGACTGTCAAGTGTTGATATGGAATCAGCCATAATCTTCTAAAGTATGATATAGATACGATTCACGATATATATACTCTTATTTTCTCAATTGATTCAGATTTATATTCCATGCCTTATTACTACAATCA
>NW_008710211.1:1362229-1372641 GCF_000327385.1 Lottia gigantea
TTAACAGTGTTATTAACTCATTGAACATGTATTGTATATGATAAACATGTTATAATAACAGTAGTTATTATACAGTGTTATTAACTCACTGAACATGTATTGTATATGATAAACATGTTATAATAACAGTATTTATTAAACAGTGTTATTAGCTCAATGAACATGTATTGTATATGATAAACATGTTATAATAATAGTATTTATTACAGTGTTATTAACTCGTTGAACATGTATTGTATATGATAAACATGTTATAATAACAGTATTTATTACACAGTGTTAATAACTCACTGAACATGTATTGTATATGATAAACGTGTTATAATAACGGTATTTATTACACAGTGTTATTAACTCACTAAACATGTATTGTATATGATAAACATGTTATAATAACAGTATTTATTACACAGTGTATTTAACTCACTGAACATGTATTGTATATGATAAACATGTTATAATAACAGTATTTATTACACAGTGTTATTAACTCACTGAACATATATTGTATATGATAAACATGTTATAATAACAGTATTTATTACACAGTATTATTAACTCGTTGAACATGTATTGTATATGATAAACATGTTATAATAACAGTATTTATTACACAGTATTATTAACCCACTGAACATGTATTGTATATGATAAACGTATTATAATAACAGTATTTATTAAACAGTGTTATTAACTCATTGAACATGTATTGTATATGATAAACGTGTTATAATAACGGTATTTATTACACAGTGTTATTAACTCATTGAACATGTATTGTATATAATAAACATGTTATAATAACAGTATTTATTACACAGTGTTATTAACTCACTGAACATGTATTGTATATGATAAACATGTTATAATAACAGTATTTATTACACAGTGTTATTAACTCACTAAACGTGTATTGTATATGATAAACATAATGTAATAACAGTATTTATTACACAGTATTATTAACTCACTGAACATGTATTGTATATAATAAACATGTTATAATAACAGTATTTATTAAACAGTGTTATTAACTCATTGAACATGTATTGTATATAATAAACATGTTATAATAACAGTATTTATTACATAGTGTTATTATCTCACTGAACATGTATTGTATATAATAAACATGTTATAATAACAGTATTTATTACACAGTGTTATTAACTCGTTGAACATGTATTGTATATGATAAACATGTTATAATAACAGTATTTATTACACAGTGTTATTAACTCATTGAACATGTATTGTATATGATAAACGTGTTATAATACCAGTATTTATTACACAGTGTTATTAACTCGTTGAACATGTATTGTATATGATAAACATGTTATAATAACAGTATTTATTACACAGTGTTATTAACTCATTGAACATGTATTGTATATGATAAACATGTTATAATAACAGTATTTATTACACAGTGTTATTAACTCGTTGAACATGTATTGTATATGATAAACATGTTATAATAACAGTATTTATTACACAGTATCATTAACTCACTGAACATGTATTGTATATGATAAACATGTTATAATAACAGTATTTATTACACAGTGTTATTAACTCGTTGAACATGTATTGTATATGATAAACATGTTATAATAACAGTATTTATTACACAGTATCATTAACTCACTGAACACGTATTGTATATGATAAACATGTTATAATAACAGTATTTATTAAACAGTGTTATTAACTCACTGAACATATATTGTATATGATAAACATGTTATAATAACAGTATTTATTACACAGTATTATTAACTCGTATTGTATATGATAAACATGTTATAATAACAGTATTTATCATCCAGTGTTATCAACTCAATGAACATGTATTGTATATGATAAACATGTTATAATAACAGTATTTATTACACAGTGTTATCAACTCACTGAACATGTATTGTATATGATAAACATGTTATAATAACAGTATTTATTACACAGTGTTATTAACTCACTGAACATGTATTGTATATGATAAACATGTTATAATAACAGTATTTATTACACAGTGTTATTAACTCACTGAACATGTATTGTATATGATAAACAGGTTATAATAACGGTATTTATTACACATCCCGGCATAGGTCGAGATGATACCTTCGGATTTTTCAGCCCGGTTTCCGCCTGTCAGTGATATAGCTAAGAGGGGCTGACATGGAAAAAAGCTTCAAGTTGTTCGGATGGGACAATAAACCGAGGCAACGTGTGCTACAGACTGTGCACGATAAAGATCCCTTGGCAATCAAAAAAGAGCAGGCTAATGCTGGCAAAATTTCCCTGAACCCTACATGGCGTTGCCTGTCTTCATTAGCCCACATGGTGCAGAAAAGTAGGACGTAAAACTCCATTTATTTCAGTCCATTTAAAATAAGACCAATCCTTCGATACGTTTTTTGTTAATTTTGTATTTTTACATGTTTGTAGAAGGACAAGAAAACACATTTTCGACAGTGGAGGCAATTAACTACTGTTCATATATCTATTTATCCTGCTTATCCCATGGCAGGTCAGCTTCTGTAACCTTGAACCAATATTTTGGGGGGACATACAGCAAGGTATTTGATTTACGGATTTTTTATTTGCAATTTGCATCATTATATAACAAGAAATTACAAAGATATTAATGTTAAGAAATTGCACACATATATATTTTGATATCAACTCAAGGGAAGCGTTTTGGTTTAATATAACTAAAATTTTAACATCTTACAGTACTGTTTGAATGATTTTCATGTGACATGAAATAACTTTGATAAGTAGGTCATGGATATGTATGCACATGCGAAGAATTTTCCACAAGTAGACATGAACTGTCAGTCCACTTTACCTCTAGGTGTAAAACACTTAATCTTGTGACCTGGGACTCGTTTCAATACTCCCTAACAGCCAATGCTTTCGAGAGTTGGCTCTCACCCCCTAACACCAAATAATGAGGGTATCTTAATACTCTTTCCACACCAAAGCATATTTGACTGTCCCACTTTAAATTTTGGAAACATCAATGCATGTCCATACTTATCTTTGACCTACTTTCAACTGAATCTTTTATATTGTATTCTGGAACATAAGTCAAAATACAATTTGAAAAAAAAAACATTACAAACATATTTGAAAAAAAATTGATAAATTGGATACTGGACACTACTGTTAACATAATTATGTCTGTAAAAATAAATTTTACCAAATATTTTCAAGTGAATTGGACATTGATGACAGCACACAAATTACTTTAGTTGAAATTTCTTACGAAACTTTGAATATTTTCATCAACATAACATCATTTAAAGACTATGAGTACTATGGGTACTGTTTTAAAGCCAATATATTCCATTTCACTTAACTTAATAATGAAATCAAGAAGACAATCGGATTGTAATGCTAATTGCCGGGGAAGATAACACTCTAACGTACAACTTAATTCACAATAAAATTCTGGAAAATTGAACTGACGACAAAAATTATGAAAAGAGTAGGCTATGTACATAGGATTCACAATTACTACATGGTTGATTTCTTAATTACAAGGGAAGATAACTCACTACAAATATGTTGAAATATGATCAAAATCAAACCCTTATTACATTTTGCAAATAAATTGTCTGGTTCTGCTTTCATGAAATCTGAAGACGATTTTAGGCGTTTCAGATTAGTGTTTGGCCAATCAATAAAAGTGGACACTATATCAGTTAAAGGGATACTACTTCTTAGAATTCATATTAAATCTAAATTCTCAAACTTAGCCAATAAGAGTCTATATTCATCAGTGGACTTACCTGGTGTCATAACTATACAACAGAATCCCTCTATAATCCGATAAATCCATAAAACAATGTTATAATTGATAACCGTTTTGAAGCGTTTTTCAATATGTATGTAGTATTCAGATTAAAGAGGAATTCTGGATTCTGTGTTAGAGTTATGGCACTGGGTAGGTCCAACTCTTAATGTTAAAGTTTAGAAATCTTAATTTGATGTTCATCCTAAGAGATAGTATTCCATAGTGAAATAGGCTTTTAGATATATCCATATCAGCAAAAAGGCTAGCGTGATGTGCTACAGGTTTCAAGTCGGATTCTGTCTTGACAGAGACAGTGTTTGATTATGGCGTTATATTGTCTAAAAATAAATAAACACTAACACTACTGAGATTTACACTGACTAAAAACACTAGTTATTTAATGTCTGTAAGAAATATAGAAATAGGTATAAGCAAGGAAGCACAAGATATATATAGCCATACCAGATAACTAGGTAGATAGATTCAAATGTATTTGCATTGTTTGCAATGTATGAATAGTTTACCTACCCACACCCAAATAACTCCAGTCATGTGATCAGCCCTTGTTGTGGTACACTAAAAAATAACTTCCTTATACACTCGCCATATTTGAACAGAGCAAAGCGGATAGAAAGGATTGAACAATTATCATCAGGTACTGTCATTTCTATATTTTATCCCCGACGTTTACACTCAAGAAATGTCAGTTTATCGGGAATCTAGAGACTGCTTACATATATAGCTGTTTATCAGTAAGGGAGGAGTGGCATGCAAGGAATGAGGCTGTTCCGTACCATTATATCATTCTGTTAAAAGCACAGGGCTGTTTGTCCCCCGGACAATTATGTGGCCCATACTTAATTTTGATGCCGGATGTTCATCTTGTAAGCTATTATATTGCCTTTTTTCAACTTATTTTACGATATTCTGTGTATAATGTACTAAAGTTCGCGTTCGGTGAATTCTTCAGGCCACCTCACATAATAACATAAAGTGATAGTTGTTTATTAAACCTGTTTTACTCTCTATCATGTAAATTTTCTGTAAACAGTATTTCTTTTCGGGAGCCATAGACTTCTTTCCATGCCTTAAATGTCCTAAATCAGAAAGTGGAAGTAGGCACCGATTTAGTCAGTATATTTTGAAATACTCCCTCTATTTATATTGAGGGAAAAACCATAGTTGTTATGTTTATAACTCTATAGGAATACCCAAACTGATTTTACAATGTGAAGAGAAAATTAATGTTGGGGGGGCGTATATTGCCGTCACCCATCTTCGTCCGTCCGTCCGTCCACAATTGCTCGTAAACACTCTACAAGGCACGATTCTTGACTAATTTCGACGAAACTTGGTATGGTTGTTTGTAATCACCCAAGGATTAACCCTATTGAAAATCAGTAAAATGGAGAAATAATTAGTATGAGTTATTGCTCTTGTTCTTGAAAACGCGTTCAATTTTTAGCTTGTGAACACTCTAGAAGGGACAATTCTTGACGGATTTGGGCGAAACTTGGTGTGAGTGTTGGTTATCACCCATGAATAAAACCTATTGAAAATCAGAAAAATCGCAAAATATTTAGTATGAGTTATTGCCCTTGTTCTTGAAAACGCGTTCAATTTTTAGCTTGTAAACACTCTAGAAGGGACAATTCTTGACGGATTTGGGCGAAACTTGGTGTGAGTGTTGGTTATCACCCATGAATAAAACCTATTGAAAATCAGAAAAATCGCAAAATATTTAGTATGAGTTATTGCCCTTGTTCTTGAAAACGCGTTCAATTTTTAGCTTGTAAACACTCTAGAAGGGACAATTCTTGACGGATTTTGGCGAAACTTGGTGTGAGTGTTGTAATCACCCAAGGATGAACCCTATTGAAAATCAGAAGAATCGAAACGCGTTCAATTTTTAGCTTGTAAACACTCTAGAAGTCACAATTCTTGGACGAAACTTGAAAATTGAACATTTGTGAGCGTATATTACATTGCCTGGCAAGCTATCTAAGTTGGTCTGAATGTAGGTCACAGAAAATTCCATCACCGGAAATTGAGTCACAGTAAAAAGGTCAAACGGTAATTTCGTCACAGTAAAAATTTGGTCACAGTCATACCGTCACACGGTAATATAGTCAGAGTAAAAAGGTCACACGATAATTTGGTAACAGTAATACGGTCACACGGTAATTTGGTCACAGTTATACGGTCACAATGGTATCACTGGTAACTAGTGTTGATGATAGCACTAGTAACTGGTGTTAATGATAGCACTAGTAACTGGTGTTAATGATAGCACTAGTAACTGGTGTTAATGATAGCACTAGTAACTAGTGTTGATGATAGTACTAATAACTAGTGTTGATGATAGCACTAGTAAACGTGTAATGATAGCCTTAGTAACTGGTGTAATGATAGCACTAGTAACAGATGTAATGATAGCACTAGTAACTGGTGTTGATGATAGCACAAGTAACTGGTGTAATGATAGCCTTAGTAACTGGTGTAATGATAGGACTAGTAACAGATGTAATGATAGCACTAGTAACAGATGTAATGATAGCACTAGTAACTGATGTAATGATAGCACTAGTAACTGGTGTTGATGATAGTACTAGTAACTAGTGTTGATGATAGCACTAGTAACAGGTGTTGATGATAGTACTAGTAACTGGTGTAATGATAGTACTAGTTACTGATGTAGTGATAGCACTAGTAACAGATGTAATGATAGCACTAATAACTAGTGTTGATGATAGTACTAGTAACTGGTGTTGATGATAGTACTAGTAACTAGTGTTGATGATAGCACTAGTAACTGGTGTAATGATAGCACTAGTAACTGGTGTAGATTATAGCACTGGTAACTGGTGTAATAATAGCACTTGTAACTGGTGTAATGATAGCACTAGTAACTGGTGTTGATGATAGCACTAGTAACTGATGTAATGATAGTACTAGTAACCGATGTTGATGATAGTACTAGTAACTGATGTAATGATAGCACTTGTAACTGGTGTAATGATAGCACTAGTAACTAGTGAAATGATAGCACTAGTAACTGGTGTTGATGATAGCACTAGTAACTGGTGTAATGATAGCACTAGTAACTGGTGTTGATGATAGCACTAGTAACTGGTGAAATGATAGCACTAGTAACTGGTGTTGATGATAGCACTAGTAACTGGTGTAATGATAGCACTAGTAACTGGTGTTGATGATAGCACTAGTAACTGGTGGAATGATAGCACTAGTAACTGATGTTGATGATGGCACTAGTAACTGGTGTTGATGATAGCACTAGTAACTGGTGTAATGATAGCACTAGTAACTGGTGTTAATGATAGCACTAGTAACAGGTGTAATGATAGCACTAGTAACTGGTGTTGATGATAGCACTGCACTAGTAACTAGTGTTGATGATAGCACTAGTAACTAGTGTTGATGATAGCACTAGTATCTAGTATTGATGATAGCACTAGTAACTGGTGTAATGATAGCACTAGTAACTGGTGTTGATGATAGTACTAATAACTGGTGTTAATGATAGCACTAGTAACAGGTGTAATGATAGCACTAGTAACTGGTGTTGATGATAGCACTAGTAACAGATGTAATGATAGCACTAGTAACTAGTGTTGATGATAGCACTAGTAACTGGTGTTAATGATAGCACTAGTAACAGGTGTAATGATAGCACTAGTAACTGGTGTTGATGATAGCACTGCACTAGTAACTAGTGTTGATGATAGTACTAGTAACTGGTGTAATGATAGTACTAGTAACTAGTGTTGATGATAGCACTGCACTAGTAACTAGTGTTGATGATAGCACTAGTAACTGGTGTAATGATAGTACTAGTAACTGGTGTTGATGATAGCACTGCACTAGTAACTAGTGTTGATGATAGCACTAGTAACTAGTGTTGATGATAACACTAGTATCTAGTATTGATAATAGCACTAGTAACTGGTGTAATGATAGCACTAGTAACTAGTGTTGATGATAGCACTGCACTAGTAACTAGTGTTGATGATAGTACCAGTAACTAGTGTTGATGATAGCACTAGTAACTAGTGTTGATGATAGCACTAGTATCTAGTGTTGATAATAACACTAGTAACTACTGTTGATGATAGTACTAGTAACTAGTGTTGATGATAGCACTAGTAACTAGTGTTGATGATAGCACTGGTATCTAGTGTTGATAATAACACTAGTAACTAGTGTTAATGAAAGCACTGGTAACTAGTGTAGAAGATAGCACTAGTAACTGGGGTAATGATAGCACTAGTAACTAGTGTTAATGATAGCACTAGCAACTGATGTAATGATAGCACTAGTAACTAGTGTTGATGATAGTACTAGTAACTGATGTTGATGATAGCACTAGTAACTGGTGTTAATGATAGCACTAGTAACTAGTGTTAATGATAGCACTAGCAACTGGTGTAATGATAGCACTAGTAACTAGTGTTGATGATAGTACTAGTAACTGAGGTTGATGATAGCACTAGTAACTGGTGTTAATGATAGCACTAGTAACTGGTGTAATGATAGCACTAGTAACTGGTGTAATGATAGCACTAGTAACTAGTGTTGATGATAGTACTAGTAACTAGTGTTGATGATAGTACTAGTAACTGGTGTTGATGATAGTACTAGTAACTGGTGTTGATGATAGCACTAGTAACTAGTGTTGATGATAGCACTAGTAACTGGTGTTGATGATAGCACTAGTAACTGGTGTTGATGATAGTACTAATAACTGATGTAATGATAGCACTAATAACTCGTGTTGATGATAGTACTAGTAACTAGTGTTGATGATAGCACTAGTAACTGGTGTTAATGATAGTACTAGTAACTAGTGTTGATGATAGTACTAGTAACTGGTGTTGATGATAGTACTAATAACTGATGTAATGATAACACTAGTAACTGGTGTTGATGATAGTACTAATAACTGATCTAATGATAGTACTAGTAACTGGTGTTGATGATAGTACTAGTAACTAGTGTTGATGATAGCACTAGTAACTAGTGTTGATGATAGCACTAGTAACTGATGTTGATTATAGTACTAGTAACTAATGTTGATGATGGTACTAGTAACTAGTGTTAATGATAGCACTAGTAACTGATGTAATGATAGCACTAGTAACTGGTGTAATGATAGTACTAGTAACTGGTGTTGATGATAGTACTAGTAACTGATGTTGATGATAGTACTAGTAACTAGTGTTGATGATAGCACTAGTAACTGATGTTGATTATAGTACTAGTAACTAGTGTTGATGATGGTACTAGTAACTAGTGTTAATGATAGCACTAGTAACTGGTGTAATGATAGTACTAATAACTGATGTAATGATAGCATTAGTAACTTATGTAATGATAGCACTAGTAACTGGTGTAATGATAGTACTAGTAACTGATGTTAATGATAGCACTAGTAACTGATGTTGATGATAGCACTAGTAACTGGTGTTGATGATAGCACTAGTAACTGGTGTTGATGATAGCACTAGTAACTGATGTAATGATAGCACTAGTAACTGGTGTAATGATAGTACTAGTAACTGGTGTTAATGATAGCACTAGTAACTGATGTTGATGATAGCACTAGTAACTAGTGTTGATGATAATACTAGTAACTGATGTAATGATAGCACTAGTAACTGATGTTGATGATAGCACTAGTAACGGGTGTAATGATAGTACTAGTAACTGGTGTTAATGATAGCACTAGCAACTGATGTTGATGATAGTACTAGTAACTAGTGTTGATGATAGCACCAGTAACTGATGTTGATGATAGCACTAGTAACTGATGTAATGATAGCACTAATAACTAGTGTTGATGATAGCACTAGTAACATGTATTGATGATAGTACTAGTAACTGGTGTAATGATAGCACTAATAACTAGTGTTGATGATAGTACTAGTAACTGGTGTAATGATAGCACTAGTAACTGGTGTTGATGATAGCACTAGTAACTGGTGTAATGATAGTACTAGTAACTGGTGTTAATGATAGCACTAGCAACTGATGTTGATGATAGTACTAGTAACTGGTGTTGATGATAGCACTAGTAACATGTATTGATGATAGTACTAGTAACTGGTGTAATGATAGCACTAATAACTAGTGTTGATGATAGCACTAGTAACATGTATTGATGATAGTACTAGTAACTGGTGTAATGATAGCACTAATAACTAGTGTTGATGATAGTACTAGTAACTGGTGTAATGATAGCACTAGTAACTGGTGTTGATGATAGCACTAGTAACTGGTGTAATGATAGCACTAGTAACTTATGTAATGATAGCACTAGTAACTGGTGTAATGATAGTACTAGTAACTGATGTTAATGATAGCACTAGTAACTGATGTTGATGATAGCACTAGTAACTAGTGTTGATGATAATACTAGTAACTGATGTAATGATAGCACTAGTAACTGATGTAATGATAGCACTAGTAACTGATGTAATGATAGCACTATTAACTAGTGTTGATGATAGTACTAGTAACTGGTGTAATGATAGTACTAGTAACTGATGTTAATGATAGCACTAGTAACTGATGTTGATGATAGCAC
>NW_008710211.1:1372691-1374062 GCF_000327385.1 Lottia gigantea
AGCACTAGTAACTAGTGAAATGATAGCACTAGTAACTGGTGTTGATGATAGCACTAGTAACTGGTGTAATGATAGCACTAGTAACTGGTGTTGATGATAGCACTAGTAACTGGTGAAATGATAGCACTAGTAACTGGTGTTGATGATAGCACTAGTAACTGGTGTAATGATAGCACTAGTAACTGGTGTTGATGATAGCACTAGTAACTGGTGGAATGATAGCACTAGTAACTGATGTTGATGATGGCACTAGTAACTGGTGTTGATGATAGCACTAGTAACTGGTGTAATGATAGCACTAGTAACTGGTGTTAATGATAGCACTAGTAACAGGTGTAATGATAGCACTAGTAACTGGTGTTGATGATAGCACTGCACTAGTAACTAGTGTTGATGATAGCACTAGTAACTAGTGTTGATGATAGCACTAGTATCTAGTATTGATGATAGCACTAGTAACTGGTGTAATGATAGCCTTAGTAACTAGTGTTGATGATAGCACTAGTAAACGTGTAATGATAGCCTTAGTAACTGATGTAATGATAGCACTAGTAACTGGTGTTGATGATAGTACTAATAACTGGTGTTAATGATAGCACTAGTAACAGGTGTAATGATAGCACTAGTAACTAGTGTTGATGATAGCACTAGTAACAGATGTTAATGATAGCACTAGTAACTAGTGTAATGATAGCACTAGTAACTGGTGTTGATGATAGCACTGCACTAGTAACTAGTGTTGATGATAGTACTAGTAACTGGTGTAATGATAGTACTAGTAACTAGTGTTGATGATAGCACTGCACTAGTAACTAGTGTTGATGATAGCACTAGTAACTGGTGTAATGATAGTACTAGTAACTAGTGTTGATGATAGCACTGCACTAGTAACTAGTGTTGATGATAGTACTAGTAACTGGTGTAATGATAGTACTAGTAACTGGTGTTGATGATAGCACTGCACTAGTAACTAGTGTTGATGATAGCACTAGTAACTAGTGTTGATGATAACACTAGTATCTAGTATTGATAATAGCACTAGTAACTGGTGTAATGATAGCACTAGTAACTAGTGTTGATGATAGCACTGCACTAGTAACTAGTGTTGATGATAGTACCAGTAACTAGTGTTGATGATAGCACTAGTAACTAGTGTTGATGATAGCACTAGTATCTAGTGTTGATAATAACACTAGTAACTACTGTTGATGATAGTACTAGTAACTAGTGTTGATGATAGCACTAGTAACTAGTGTTGATGATAGCACTGGTATCTAGTGTTGATAATAACACTAGTAACTAGTGTTAATGAAAGCACTGGTAACTAGTGTAGAAGATAGCACTAGTAACTGGGGTAATGATAGCACTAGT
>NW_008710211.1:1376319-1379084 GCF_000327385.1 Lottia gigantea
TGTATGATAGCACTAGTAACTAGTGTTGATGATAGTACTAGTAACTGGTGTAATGATAGCACTAGTAACTAGTGTTGATGATAGCAATAGTAACTAGTGTTGATGATAGCACTAGTAACTGATGTAATGATATCACTAGTAACTGGTGTAATGACAGCACTAGTAACTAGTGTTGATGATAGCACTAGTAACTAGTGTTGATGATAATACTAGTAACAGGTGTTGATGATAGCACTGGTAACTGGTGTAATGATAGCACTAGTAACCGATGTTGATGATAGCACTAATAACCGGTGTTGATGATAGTACTAGTAACTGATGTTGATGATAGCACTAATAACTGGTGTTGATGATAGTACTAGTAACTGATGTAATGATAGCACTAGTAACTGGTGTAATGATAGTACTAGTAACTGGTGTAATGATAGCACTAGTAACTGATGTTGATGATAGTACTAGTAACTGGTGTAATGATAGCACTAGTAACTGATGTTGATGATAGCACTAGTAACTGGTGTTGATGATAGTACTAGTAACTAGTGTTGATGATAGCACTAGTAACTGATGTTGATGATAGTACTAGTAACTGATGTAATGATAGCACTAGTAACTGATGTTGATGATAGCACTAGTAACTGGTGTTGATGATAGCACTAGTAACTGATGTAATGATAGCACTAGTAACTGGTGTTGATGATAGCACTAGTAACTAGTGTTGATGATAGCACTAATAACTAGTGTTGATGATAGTACTAGTAACTAGTGTTGATGATAGCACTAGTAACTGATGTAATGATAGTACTAGTAACTGGTGTTGATGATAGCACTAGTAACATGTGTTGATGATAGTACTAGTAACTAGTGTTGATGATAGTACTAGTAACTGGTGTAATGATAGCACTAGTAACTGATGTAATGATAGCACTAGTAACTGATGTTAATGATAGCACTAGTAACTGGTGTAATGATAGTACTAGTAACTAGTGTTGATGATAGCACTAGTAACTGGTGTAATGATAGCACTAGTAACTGGTGTTGATGATAGCACTAGTAACTGATGTAATGATAGCACTAGTAACTGGTGTAATGATAGTACTAGTAACTGGTGTTAATGATAGCACTAGCAACTGATGTTGATGATAGTACTAGTAACTGGTGTTGATGATAGCACTAGTAACATGTGTTGATGATAGTACTAGTAACTGGTGTAATGATAGCACTAATAACTAGTGTTGATGATAGCACTAGTAACTGATGTAATGATAGCACTAGTAACCGGTGTTGATGATAGCACTAGTAACTGGTGTTAATGATAGTACTAGTAACTGATGTTGATGATAGCACTAGTAACTGGTGTTGATGATAGTACTAGTAACTGATGTAATGATAGCACTAGTAACTGATGTAATGATAGCACTAGTAACTAGTGTTGATGATAGTACTAATAACTGGTGTTAATGATAGTACTAGTAACTGGTGTTGATGATAGTACTAGTAACTGGTGTAATGATAGCACTAGTAACTAGTGTTGATGATAGTACTAGTAACTATTGTTGATGATAGCACTAGTAACTGGTGTTGATGATAGTACTAGTAACTGGTGTAATGATAGCACTAGTAACTAGTGTTGATGATAGTACTAGTAACTGGTGTAATGATAGCACTAGTAACTAGTGTTGATGATAGCAATAGTAACTAGTGTTGATGATAGCACTAGTAACTGATGTAATGATATCACTAGTAACTGGTGTAATGACAGCACTAGTAACTAGTGTTGATGATAGCACTAGTAACTAGTGTTGATGATAATACTAGTAACAGGTGTTGATGATAGCACTGGTAACTGGTGTAATGATAGCACTAGTAACCGATGTTGATGATAGCACTAATAACCGGTGTTGATGATAGTACTAGTAACTGATGTTGATGATAGCACTAATAACTGGTGTTGATGATAGTACTAGTAACTGATGTAATGATAGCACTAGTAACTGGTGTAATGATAGTACTAGTAACTGGTGTAATGATAGCACTAGTAACTGATGTTGATGATAGTACTAGTAACTGGTGTAATGATAGCACTAGTAACTGATGTTGATGATAGCACTAGTAACTGGTGTTGATGATAGTACTAGTAACTAGTGTTGATGATAGCACTAGTAACTGATGTTGATGATAGTACTAGTAACTAGTGTTGATGATGGTACTAGTAACTAGTGTTAATGATAGCACTAGTAACTGGTGTAATGATAGTACTAATAACTGATGTAATGATAGCACTAGTAACTGGTGTAATGATAGTACTAGTAACTGATGTTAATGATAGCACTAGTAACTGATGTTGATGATAGCACTAGTAACTAGTGTTGATGATAATACTAGTAACTGATGTAATGATAGCACTAGTAACTGATGTAATGATAGCACTAGAAACTGGTGTAATGATAGCACTAGTAACTGGTGTAATGATAGTACTAGTAACTGGTGTTAATGATAGCACCAGTAACTGATGTTGATGATAGCACTAGTAACTGATGTTGATGATAGCATTAGTAACTGATGTAATGATAGCACTAGTAACTGGTGTTAATGATAGCACTAGTAACTGATGTAATGATAGCACTAGTAACTGATGTTGATGATAGCACTAGTAACTGGTGTTGATGATAGCACTAGTAACTGATGTAATGATAGCACTAGTAACTAGTGTTGATGATAGCACTAGTAACTAGTGTTGATGATAGCACTAGTAACTGATGTAATGA
>NW_008710211.1:1379134-1409302 GCF_000327385.1 Lottia gigantea
GTTAATGATAGCACTAGTAACTGATGTTGATGATAGCACTAGTAACTAGTGTTGATGATAATACTAGTAACTGATGTAATGATAGCACTAGTAACTGATGTAATGATAGCACTAGTAACTGATGTAATGATAGCACTATTAACTAGTGTTGATGATAGTACTAGTAACTGGTGTAATGATAGTACTAGTAACTGATGTTAATGATAGCACTAGTAACTGATGTTGATGATAGCACTAGTAACTGGTGTTGATGATAGCACTAGTAACTGATGTAATGATAGCACTAGTAACTGATGTAATGATAGCACTAGTAACTGGTGTAATGATAGTACTAGTAACTGGTGTTAATGATAGCACTAGCAACTGATGTTGATGATAGTACTAGTAACTAGTGTTGATGATAGCACCAGTAACTGATGTTGATGATAGCACTAGTAACTGATGTAATGATAGCACTAGTAACTGGTGTTGATGATAGCACTAGTAACTGATGTAATGATAGCACTAGTAACTGATGTTGATGATAGCACTAGTAACTGGTGTTGATGATAGCACTAGTAACTGATGTAATGATAGCACTAGTAACTAGTGTTGATGATAGCACTAGTAACTAGTGTTGATGATAGCACTAGTAACTGATGTAATGATATCACTAGTAACTGGTGTTGATGATAGCACTAGTAACTGGTGTAATGATAGTACTAGTAACTGGTGTTGATGATAGCACTAGTAACATGTGTTGATGATAGTACTAGTAACTGGTGTAATGATAGCACTAGTAACTAGTGTTGATGATAGTACTAGTAACTGGTGTAATGATAGCACTAGTAACT
The DNA here is from genome assembly GCF_000327385.1 of Lottia gigantea. NCBI lineage: Eukaryota > Metazoa > Mollusca > Gastropoda > Lottiidae > Lottia > Lottia gigantea. The sequence continues at coordinate 1,379,968 of NW_008710211.1, forward strand.
GGTGTTAATGATAGCACTAGTAACTGATGTTGATTATAGTACTAGTAACTAGTGTTGATGATAGCACTAGTAACTAGTGTTGATGATAGCACTAGTAACTGATGTAATGATAGTACTAGTAACTGCTGTAATGATAGCACTAGTAACTAGTGTTGATGATAGCACTAGTAACTGATGTAATGATATCACTAGTAACTGGTGTAATGATAGCCCTAGTAACTGGTGTAATGATAGCACTAGTAACTAGTGTTGATGATATCACTAGTAACTGGTGTAATGATAGCACTAGTATCTGATGTTGATGATAGCACTAGTAACTAGTGTTGATGATAGCACTAGTAACTGATGTAATGATATCACTAGTAACTGATGTAATGATATCACTAGTAACTGGTGTAATGATAGCACTAGTAACTAGTGTTGATGATATCACTAGTAACTGGTGTAATGATAGCACTAGTAACTAGTGTTGATGATAGCACTAGTAACTAGTGTTGATGATAATACTAGTAACAGGTGTTGATGATAGTACTAGTAACTGGTGTAATGATAGCACTAGTAACTGGTGTTGATGATAGCACTAGTAACTGGTGTTATGATAGTACTAGTAACTGATGTTGATGATAGCACTAATAACTGGTGTTGATGATAGTACTAGTAACTGATGTAATGATAGCACTAGTAACTGGTGTAATGATAGTACTAGTAACTGGTGTAATGATAGCACTAGTAACTGATGTTGATGATAGTACTAGTAACTGGTGTAATGATAGCACTAGTAACTGATGTTGATGATAGCACTAGTAACTGGTGTTGATGATAGTACTAGTAACTAGTGTTGATGATAGCACTAGTAACTGATGTTGATGATAGTACTAGTAACTAGTGTTGATGATGGTACTAGTAACTAGTGTTAATGATAGCACTAGTAACTGGTGTAATGATAGTACTAATAACTGATGTAATGATAGCACTAGTAACTGGTGTAATGATAGTACTAGTAACTGATGTTAATGATAGCACTAGTAACTGATGTTGATGATAGCACTAGTAACTAGTGTTGATGATAATACTAGTAACTGATGTAATGATAGCACTAGTAACTGATGTAATGATAGCACTAGAAACTGGTGTAATGATAGCACTAGTAACTGGTGTAATGATAGTACTAGTAACTGGTGTTAATGATAGCACCAGTAACTGATGTTGATGATAGCACTAGTAACTGATGTAATGATAGCATTAGTAACTGATGTAATGATAGCACTAGTAACTGGTGTTAATGATAGCACTAGTAACATGTGTTGATGATAGTACTAGTAACTGGTGTAATGATAGCACTAGTAACTAGTGTTGATGATAGTACTAGTAATTGGTGTAATGATAGCACTAGTAACTAGTGTTGATGATAGCATTAGTAACTAGTGTTGATGATAGCACTAGTAACTGATGTAATGATATCACTAGTAACTGGTGTAATGATAGCACTAGTAACTGGTGTAATGATAGCCTTAGTAACTAGTGTTGATGATAGCACTAGTAACTGGTGTAATGATAGCACTTGTAACTGCTGTTATAATAACACTAGTAATTGGTGTAATGATTTAGTCGACTAATTTGGAAAACAAATACGACCAACTTTGAAAGTGCAGAAAAACAACAAAATCGTGAAACCACAAGAATTTCCGACCTGTAGATAACATTTTATTACCCATTCACGGCTTGATCCGGGCCTGACTTGGTTTGAGTTCCTCCTGGTGGACCTGGCAGACCATTCTTCATTAGGCAATTCCGAGTTTCGCGGAAATTTCCAAAACGAATGCAATGTTTGACGTTCCGAGACCGGAAGTATCATCAGCGCCAACTTTCCATCGGTCTTCTCGGTTAATTTTCCATAGGATATTCTTGTCTGATCTGTATAGATATGACTTTCAAGGTCATCGATGGTCAAGGTTACGAGCCCACCAAAGTTGAAAAGTGGCCTATCACCTCCACCATTTATTGAGGTAGCCCGAATATTATTGTTGTTTCGTGTATTACGAACCAATGGCTAAAGAGTATAGGGGCGTTTTTTTACAATTTTACTTTGGGTTTCGATTTATCAGCACGCTCTTATCGAGCGTTTTGACGTTATGTTTCCGAGTCCGGCGATAAGTCCAGAGAAGTCGAAGAAGCGATTGGCTGGTATCGTTGGACAGAGCAATTAGTCCTCTACCGGAACCACATGGGAAAATGTAGAATTTTGTGAACACTCCACATGGAGATGCTGCGTGGACACATTCAGTTTAATAGCGACTTAAACAAAGTTATCATATACTTTATTTTTTATTTATTACAGACTGATTTGAAAATGTCTTTATTTGATGCCGTAAACAACAATGATCTATTGACTGTAAATAGTTTGTTACGAACGGGTAACTGTGATGTCAATGTACAGGACATTGACGGTTTAACACCCTTACATAAAGCTGTTCAGAAAAGTAATCTAGCAATTGTAATGTGTATACTTGAACAGGGGATCTGTGATGTCAATAAAAAGGATAGTGGCGGTGATACACCTTTACATTTAGCAGTACAGATGAGTAAAATCGAAATTGTAGTGTGTATAACAAACCGAAAGGACTGTAAAATCCATTTGCAGAACATTAGAGGTAATACACCTTTACATACAGCAGTATTGTACAATAATACAGATTGTGTCAAGTACATGAATACATTAGACAAGGACAACTGTGGTGCTAATATACAAAACAAGTTGGGTTGCACACCCTTACATATAGCTGTATTGTACAATTATACTGAAATTGTAAGGTGTATATTGAACCAAAATGATTGTGGTGTGAATTTACAAAACAGGTTGGGTTATACACCCTTACACATAGCTGTGTTGCATAATAATGTAGAAATTGTAAAGTGTTTAGTCCGCGGGGCTGACTGTGGTAACAATATTCAAAACAAAAGAGGTGATACGCCATTACATGTTGCAGTATCGCATAATAATATAGAAACTGTGAAGTGCTTAATCAGGCAGAAGAACTGTGGTGACAATATAAAAAACAAAAGAGGTCATACACCGTTACATTTAGCAGTTGTGAATAACAATATAGAAATTGTAAGGTGTTTAATCAGTTGCACCGACATTACTCAGGACAATTTGAATTATATACCATTACATGTAGCTGTAGAGGAGGGTAAGATAGAAATTATATGCTGCTTAATTAAAGAAGGAAACTTTGATATCAATATGAAAAACCAAGAGGGATATTCACCGTTCTCCACTAAGACTGGTTTACAAACTCTTCATAAAATAGCTAAATGTCAGAATGTGGAATCGGTTCGGGTTTTAAACGAACATAATGTTGATGTTTTAACTAGTCATGTTGATAACCGACTTCAGTTAGTTAAATTTATTTTGAGTGAAAATGATTTACAATCTCTATGGTTTTTTATTCAAAATGGTCTCTATATCCATTCCTTAACATCATCAGGTGAAAATATAGTACATCTGTTGGCTAAGTTTTATATGGATTATTTATATAAAGATTTTAGTTTTTTGACATATTCGGGATTAGATTTTAATCTTATAAATAATAGTGGCAATTCACCATTAATGGTGGCCTCACTTTTAAATAATTCACCCTTTATTAATTTTTTAGCTACTTTGCCCTGTGACGTGAATAAACAAAACCAACAGGGCCATACAGCACTTCACCTATGTGTTATTGGATTTATTTTGATAAAAGGAAAATTAGATATGATGAAAGACGATTCAGTTGTGGAAGAGTTGTGTGCCCGTGAATACTATCCCAGATATAATGCTTGTATTGAGACTTTACTCATTCTTGATGCAGACGTCAATGTTAAGGATAAATGTGGGAAAACAGTTTTAATGTTGGCTTGTATGAAAAAAGATAGAAAATTGTTAGAAACACTTATAATATGTGGAGCTGATGTGAATATTGTCGACAGCCATGGTCGATCTGCTCTACAATACATAGATTTAACAAACAGTGTTTATGATTTAACATGTTTTAATTTACTTCTGTCTCATGGTTGTAGACAATCTCTTAATCAGCCATGTCTTAATGGTAACACTATTATTCAAAATTTACTAAAATTCACACAACCATCATGGCAAATTGATCAAACCGTCAATTTGATCAAATTTCTTGTTTTTGAAAATGTCAACCTGCAACTTTTAACCTCAGATGTTGGAGAAATCTCCTATGGTCAGTTATCTCTAGAGAAATTTTCTTCAGAATCTAGGCATGAATTAAGGCAAATCTTGTATTTAAGTGGTGGCTCATTTGTACAAATTACACAAATATTACATTTTGAAGACGAGGAGGATTATGAAGCATTATTGCCAGAAAATTTAAAAGAAAAACCAAGAGAAAAATTCTATCTTTTCGCCAACAATCTGAGCCTTAAAGAAATTTGTAGAAGAGTTATCAGACAAAATACAGGTCTAGCAATTCATGACCGAATTTCTGAAATCCTTGATGTTTCCATCGTGACTAATTTTCTACGGTTTAAAGATGAAGATTCTGAGCAATTTTCACTGCCTGTCATGTTAGAGTCTATTTGTGATGAAAATGATGATGATGATTTGGATATTTATAAGATAGATTATGATTATGTGAATGATTATAGGGTTTATAAAAACTGTGTATATTTAAATGAGGTACACGCAGGTTTAGGTTCAGATTCAAATTTAGATTCAAATTCAAATTCAAATTTAGATTTAGATTCAGATTCAGATTTAAATTTAGATTCAGATTTAGATTCAGATTTAGATTCAGATTCAGATTCAGATTCAGATTCAGATTCAAATTTAGATTCATTATCCAGGCTTGATTCCGATTGAAGGTTCTTTTAGATTCGGATTTAAATCTAAATCTTTTACATTCAGATTTCGATTCAGATTCAGAAGATTCAGATTTAGATTTAGATTTAGATTCAGATTCAGATTCAGATTTTAAAGTTAGATTCAGATTCAGATTCAGATTTTAAATTTAGATTTAGATTTAGATTTAGATTCAGATTCAGATTCAGATGTAAATCCATATTTAGATTCAGATTCAGATTCATTATCCAGGCTTGATTCCGATTGAAGGTTGTTGTAGATTTAGATTTAGATTTAGATTTAGATTCAGATTCAGATTTACGATCATTATCCAGACTTGATTCTAATTGAAGGTTGTTGTAGATTTAGATTTAGATTTAGATTCAGATTAACATTCATTATCCAGACTTGATTCCGATTGAAGGTTGTTGTAGATTTAGGTTTAGATTTAGATTCAGATTCAGATTTACAATCATTATCCAGACTTGATTCCGATTGAAGTTTGTGGTAGATTTAGATTTAGATTCAGATTTACATTCATTATCCAGGCGTGATTCCGATTGAAGGTACTTTTAGTATTAGTCAAGTCGCTATCCTTGTTTGATTTACATGAATCAAGTAATTTGTTTATCACTTTGCTTTCAAATTGGGGCCTGTTTCTACCAAGAATATGCTAATTTAAAGAGTCATTCTGTTTTGTTTTTGGTTATTGGTGGAATTTTGTTTTTTATCATATTTATGAAAACTATACTCTACAATTTAGCTAAATAAATCCTTTTTGTTAATTTTCTACAATCTAGAGAAATATGTGTCTGATCTTATCTGGAAGTTTTAGCGAAATAAATCCTGTTGTTAATTTTGTAACCTTTTTCCAAGTTCTCGTGCTTTTTAGGAGGGGTTAAAAAACTACTGTGTAGATTTAAGTAATGTAAACGCCTAATTGTAAGGGTCATTCTGTTTTGTTAATTGTAGAGAAATATGTGTAATATGTCTTCCAAAGGTTTCAGCAAAAAATATCCAGCCATTACAAATAGACCAAACTGCTTAATTAACAATTAGTACTCTCCGTTTTTAATTAACCCTTTTAAAACAAATTCAGTTTGATCAAGTAGATACATAGATGTAAATACTGTAGCATAGTATTTTAGAAATATTTTCAGCTATAATTTATGAACTATTTGATAATGAAAAATTGCATACTGCTCCTTTAAGTTTTTGTTAATCAGGTCTCTAGTTCAATAAAACTAAATCAAATAATTACAAATCATTTGTTTTACTTATTCTACCACAATTACATCAGTCTACTCTAGACACAATACACTGTCTTAGGATTTTGAACGAGTGGTATAGTATATGCGATTCATGAAATAACTTTCCGAGCATTTCTTATAAATATCATGCATGATCAGTTCTCTCCCTTTATTTTTACTATTAAATAAGACCGACTTCAGTAATCCATTTACCATCTGTTTCCATGTTAAATCTCGAAATTCAACCTTTTATAACTTTTTCCAGAAGTCTCGTTGAAAACTTTCCAATATGTCACATAAAATACTGGCCAATGCTTAGTTTCTGGACAAAAATTCAATATATCATGAAAATCTTGGACTAGAACGAAGTGAAAGCATATCACTACATTTTATCAACATCCACTCGACTGTCAGTGCACACGAAAACGACTATTTTGTAGAATTATCCTTCCGCATGAAAATTTCTCATCTTACGTCCCTTGAACCTTTTTTTAAATTGTAGTCAAGTCGCTATTTTTTTCAGTTATTAACTCACCGAAAATGTTATAATAACAGTATTTATTACACAGTATTATCAACTCATTGAACATGTATTGTATATGATAAACATGTTATAATAACAGTATTTATTACACAGTGTTATTAACTCATTGAACATGTATTGTATATGATAAACACGTTATAATAACAGTATTTATTACACAGTATTATTAACTCATTGAACATGTATTGTATATGATAAACATGTTATAATAACGGTATTTATTACACAGTGTTATTAACTCATTGAACATGTATTGTATATGATAAACATGTTATAATAACAGTATTTATTAAACAGTGTTATTAACTCACTGAACATGTATTGTATATGATAAACATGTTATAATAACAGTATTTATTACACAGTGTTATTAACTCATTGAACATGTATTGTATATGATAAACATGTTATAATAACAGTATTTATTACACAGTGTTATTAACTCACTGAACATGTATTGTATATTATAAACATGTTATAATAACAGTTTTTATTACATAGTGTTATTAGCTCATTGAACATGTATTGTATATGATAAACATGTTATGATAACGGTATTTATTACACAGTGTTATTAACTCACTGAACATGTATTGTATATGATAAACATGTTATAATAACAGTATTTATTATACAGTGTTATTAGCTCATTGAACATGTATTGTATATAATAAACATGTTATAATAACAGTATTTATTATACAGTGTTATTAACTCACTAAACATGTATTGTATATGATAAACATGTTATAATAACAGTAGTTATTACACAGTGTTATTAACTCATTGAACATGTATTGTATATGATAAACATGTTATAATAACAGTATTTATTACACAGTGTTATTAACTCATTGAACATGTATTGTATATGATAAACGTGTTATAATAACAGTATTTATTATACAGTGTTATTAACTCATTGAACATGTATTGTATATAATAAACGTGTTATAATAACAGTAGTTATTACACAGTGTTATTAACTCATTGAACATGTATTGTATATGATAAACATGTTATAATAACAGTATTTATTACACAGTGTTATTAACTCATTGAACATGTATTGTATATGATAAACGTGTTATAATAACAGTATTTATTATACAGTGTTATTAACTCATTGAACATGTATTGTATATAATAAACGTGTTATAATAACAGTATTTATTATACAGTGTTATTAACTCATTGAACATGTATTGTATATGATAAACATGTTATAATAACGGTATTTATTATACAGTGTTATTAACTCACTGAACATGTATTGTATATTATAAACATGTTATAATAACAGTATTTATTACATAGTGTTATTAGCTCATTGAACATGTATTGTATATGATAAACATGTTATGATAACGGTATTTATTACACAGTGTTATTAACTCACTGAACATGTATTGTATATGATAAACATGTTATAATAACAGTATTTATTATACAGTGTTATTAGCTCATTGAACATGTATTGTATATAATAAACATGTTATAATAACAGTATTTATTATACAGTGTTATTAACTCATTGAACATGTATTGTATATGATAAACGTGTTATAATAACAGTATTTATTATACAGTGTTATTAACTCATTGAACATGTATTGTATATGATAAACATGTTATAATAACGGTATTTATTACACATTCCGGCCTAGGTCGAGATGATACCTTCGGATTTTTCAGCCCGGTTTCCGCCTGTCAGTGATGTAGCTAAGAGGGGCTGACATGAAAAAAAGCTTCAAGTTGTTCGGATGGGACAATAAACCGAGGCAACGTGTGCTACAGACTGCACGATAAAGATCCCTTGGCAGTTGGAAATCAAAAAAGAGCAGGCTAATGCTGCTGTCCTGGCAAAATTTCCCTGAACCCTACATGGCGTTGCCTGTCTTCATTAGCCCACATGGTGCAGAAAAGTAGGACGTAAAACTCCATTTATTTCAGTCTATTTAAAATAAGACCAATCCTTCGATCCGTTTTTTGTTAATTTTTTATTTTTACATGTTTGTAGAAGGACAAGAAAACACATTTTCGACAGTGGAGGCAATTGACTACTGTTCATATATCTATTTATAAGTATGCCTACATGATCCTGCTTATCCCATGGCAAGTCAGCTTCTGTAACCTTGAACCAATATTTTGGGGGGACACAAGGTATTTGATTTACGGATTTTTTATTTGCAATTTGCATCATTATATAACAAGAAATTACAAAGATATTAATGTTAAGAAATTGCACACATATATATTTTGATATCAACTCAAGGGAAGCGTTTTGGTTTAATATAACTAAAATTTTAACATCTTACAGTACTGTTTGAATGATTTTCATGTGACATGAAATAACTTTGATAAGTAGGTCATGGATGTGTATGCACATGTGAGGAATTTTCCACAGGTAGACATGAACAGTCAGTCCACTTTACCTCTAGGTGTAAAACACTAAATCTTGTGACCTGGGACTCGTTTCAATACTCCCTAACAGCCAATGCTTTCGAGAGTTGGCTCTCACCCCCTAACACCAAATAATGAGGGTATCTTAATACTCTTTCCACACCAAAGCATATTTGACTGTCCCACTTTAAATTTTGGAAACTGCAATGCATGTACATACTTATCTTTGACCTACTTTCAACTGAATCTTTTATATTGTATTCTGGAACATAAGTCAAAATACAATTTGAAAAAAAAAACATTACAAACATGTTTGAACAAAAATTGATAAATTGGATACTGGACACTACTATTAACATAATTATGTCTGTAAAAATAAATTTTACCAAATATTTTCAAGTGAATTGGACATTGATGACAGCACACAAATTACTTTAGTTGAAATTTCTTACGAAACTTTGAATATTTTCATCAACATAACATCATTTAAAGACTATGAGTACTATGGGTACTGTTTTAAAGCCAATATATTCCATTTCACTTAACTTAATAATGAAATCAAGAAGACAATCGGATTGTAATGCTAATTGCCGGGGAAGATAACACTCTAACGTACAACTTAATTCACAATAAAATTCTGGAAAATTGAACTGACGACAAAAATTATGAAAAGAGTAGGCTATGTACATAGGATTCACAATTACTACATGGTTGATTTCTTAATTACAAGGGAAGATAACTCACTACAAATATGTTGAAATATGATCAAAATCAAACCCTTATTACATTTTGCAAATAAATTGTCTGGTTCTGCTTTCATGAAATCTGAAGACGATTTTAGGCGTTTCAGATTAGTGTTTGGCCAATCAATAAAAGTGGACACTATATCAGTTAAAGGGATACTACTTCTTAGAATTCATATTAAATCTAAATTCTCAAACTTAGCCAATAAGAGTCTATATTCATCAGTGGACTTACCTGGTGTCATAACTATACAACAGAATCCCTCTATAATCAGATAAATCCATAAAACAATGTTATAATTGATAACCGTTTTGAAGCGTTTTTCAATATTTATGTAGTATTCAGATTAAAGAGGAATTCTGGATTCTGTGTTAGAGTTATGGCACTGGGTAGGTCCAACTCTTAATGTTAAAGTTTAGAAATCTTAATTTGATGTTCATCCTAAGAGATAGTATTCCATAGTGAAATAGGCTTTTAGATATATCCATATCAGCAAAAAGGCTAGCGTGATGTGCTACAGGTTTCAAGTCGGATTCTGTCTTGACAGAGACAGTGTTTGATTATGGCGTTATATTGTCTAAAAATAAATAAACACTAACACTACTGAGATTTACACTGACTAAAAACACTAGTTATTTACTGTCTGTAAGAAATAAAGAAATAGGCATAAGCAAGGAAGCACAAGATATATGGATATACTATTTCTAACATTTATTAACTCAATGTTTCAAATGCTCATACAGACAGTGTTATCAAATATTATAAAGAATCACTAGAAATATAGATATACTAATTCTGACATTTATTAACTCAACGTTTTACATGCTCATACGGAGAGTGCTATCAAGAATGAGCATGATATTGTGAAACGTCGAGTAATAAATATCAGAAATAGTATATCTATACATCTAGTGATTCTTTATAAAATTTGATAACACTGTCTGTATGAGCATGTGAAACGCTGAGTTAATAAATATCAGAAATAGTATATCAATATATCTAGTGTTACTTTATAATATTTCATTACACTGTCTGTATGATCTTGTGAAACTTTGAGTTGAAAAATGTCAGAAATAGTATATCTATATATCTTGTGATTCTTTATAAAATTTGATAACACTGTCTGTATGAGCATGTGAAACGTTGAGTTAATAAATGTCAGAAATAGTATATCTATATTTCTAGTGATTCTTTATAAAATTTGATAACACTGTCTGTATGAACATGTGAAACGCTGAGTTAATAAATATCAGAAATAGTATATCAATACATCCAGTGATTCTTTACATTAGTTATTTTTCACTACACTATCTGTATGATCTTGTGAAACGTTGAGTTAATAAATGTCAGAAATAGTATATCAATATATCCAGTGATTCTTTACATTAGTTATTTTTCACTACTTAATTTATTTATATATTTCTTCCATAATACAAATTTGATTAAACTGAAGGAATATTGTTAGGCCTTTAATATTCTGGTACAGTGTGCCTAGGATATTTATGGATAAAAAACAAGTCTACTTCATAAAAAGAGATAACAGGTGATGTGAAGCCACCAAAATATTAGTAAGTTTGAAACGTATTTTGATTCAAGTTCAGGGTACAGACATTGGAAGACTAATGCATATGAAGTAGGGCTGCAACGATTTGCGATTGGATAAACTATACGATACTCATCCAATGATATGATTTATCCCCATTATTATTGCGATTCATTTATTAGAGAAGGAAAGAGAAAAAATAGTAGAAATTTGTAAAATTACTAACAATTTTGTCACTATTAAGCACTTGAGAACATTTAAAAGTAAGGAATTGTGAAAAAAATCTCCATTTTTAAAGTCAGAAATAAATTTTTGTAAATTTTGATATGACAATCATACTTGGAAAATGAAAACATGACACAATTTCTTATACACACATGGATTCTGTGTCATTAGTTATTAAAGGGGTCTAAGAATTAATTGTGCCGATACATCACGATTATTTTAATCCAACGCAATACATAGATAAGAAAGAAAGAATAGCGGTTCATCGATTCATTGGTGAATCTTTGCAGCCCTAATATGAAGCCTGATGTTTTAGAAAGTTGTGAGGTTAAACAACCAACCAAGTGCAGTACAGACTGTCTATATAATTAAGCATGTTCCATGATGAGCATAAATCATTTTGATATATAAAAGCTACAGACAGAAATAGTTTGGCTTGAATGTTTGAAATAATGCCTATGTCTGAATTCTATCATTTCATTAAGCTAAGATTCCATATACGCGTCATACGGATCCGTCATGCGTAATCCGGCATGCGTTAAAAATCGAAATGGTTGGTTTAAGAGGGTATGATTCCATATATGCAGAAGCGGTATCCGTCAAATGGTCTCTGTCATGTGTAAAAAAAAAATCGCCGGTGTAGCGATTTTTGACGCATCCGGACGCCTTTCAGCGTGGAGATCTCCCAAATGTGAAGTGTTATGTGGGGATTCCCTGTCTTTTTTATGCACCTAAGCATCCATCTGTCTAGAAGTGCGTCAAAAGAAAGATAACGCATACCTTTAACGCGTATATGGAATCATATTTGACGCATGACGGATCCGCAAGGGCCATTTATGTCCGCATGACGCATCCGCATGACGCGTATATGGAATCTTAGCTTTACACTCAGACAATTCAGGGTTTACCATTGGGTATTTGATGAAGTATATTGATGGATTTAAGAAAAAAGCTAAAAATTTACAAATTACAATCAGAATTCAGAAAATAATACAAAAAGAATGATTTTAAATTAAGTATCATCAATGATATGTTTCTTTACAATTCCATATCTATATCAATTTCACTGTGCTAGCTTTCCAACAGAAATTCTATCTTAAATTGCCCATAGTTTCCATCTTCGGGGGACTAGTACCTACTGGGGTGCCATCCAAAGCTGTTGATCATAACATGTCCCTAATGTTCTAATTGTCCATCGGACATCAAGTATAGGCAATTTATATTACCCAACTTCACCCAGTATACAGCACAAGAGGTATTTGAGAGGCCCTGTAGACAATTTCTTAATTACAGGTTTGATAATATAATCATTGTAAGACATTTAGAAGTATCACAGAACATTAAGAAACAACAGTTATATGGATATAGACTTCTATTGATTATTGAACACAACGTTTCATTACGCATACAGTTTCATTACACATACAGTTTCATTACACATACAGGAAAATGAAATGAAATGAATGGAGTTTTAAAGGCCTAATTATACTGAGCGCGACCATTGATTGGCTAATGTAAATAGTTCGCGCAGTCTTTTCCCAAAAATTCGCTCTGGAGACAATCTCCGCGGTTTTCCGCGCGAACAAAAATTCGGTCGCATTCGCGTTCGCCCCTAGTATAAACGACCTCATACAAAATCAGGTTAAGCAATCCAATGCGAACGCCGCGTTCGTAGTCGCGCTCAGTAGACCTTAAGTCCTACTTTTCTGTACACACAGGAGAATGTTCTCAATCAATCATCACTTGAGAACGTTACCTGTATGTGAAATGAAACGTTGTGTTTAAATAATAAATAGAAGTCAATATCCATAAAAACTGTTGTTTCTTAAGGTTTGATAAAGTCTTTAAATGACATTTAAGAATTTTAAATATGATATAGAGACATAGTTTATAAAACAAAATCATTGGTTAAACTCTTATTCTTCCTTTCAGCGTGTTTTTCCATGCCTGAGGACGACAGGGGAACGCATCGAAACGTTGCATTAAAATTTAACCAGTGATTGTTGTTCCATAAAGCTCTGTCTATATGATTGTATCTGTGGTATATTTGGACAGACTTGGGTGTGGCTCTAGCTTGGCATACCTGTTTCAATCTAATATTGTTACATTAATTTGTACAAATTTAAAACTTGGGTTTCAGAAATAATAATCATACCGTACAAATAATTACAGTGGTTTGGTTGAATTAAACATTTACATTAACTAGTGCTTCAACGAATCCGTCTAAAAATATAAAACAGAATTACAGTAGGGATGTGGCAAAATTAAGGATAACATCATAGGCCCGTTTACATGAGTTGGGCTTGGACCAGTGGATTTACTGACCCAGGTTGACTCCAGAGTTAAAAAATCCAGGGTCAACTCTGTTCATGTTTACACGAGGACAGTCTGCTATGGTCGCAATTTCAGTGAAGCCTGGGCAACCAATGACGTGGCAGAAGCCATCTTTCGGCATAAACTGCTGAACCGGGGTCGAATTGGAGTCAACATGTGAACAACTGCCCCCGGGCCAACCTTTGGTGGACCCGGAGATTTTACTCGCCCTTACGGCCCTTATATGGGGTATTTAGAAATATTAAAACAGAACCTAATAAAACATGTTGTTGTTAGTCAGAGTTTCACGCTATGCGATCTTCAGACAACTGACCTAAATAATTCAGCCTGCGTCCCTACTGAAATTGGACAAGTAGAAGTTATTCTCATAAAAAACCAACCACCATTTTAGAAGTATTGCATCTTCCCTTATACCTTTCCATGCTTTAAGGTGCAGGCACACGGGCGTCCCCGACAGGATTTATAAAACTAAACAAGTTTGATAATTGTCTCTCATAGTCTATCATCCAATCAGACTCATTTTCCTTTCAATTGCAAGCTCTGCACGTGATTATCGAAATGGTGGAAAACGACCGACTGGAGATTTTTGTCGTGTGCCCGTGCCAGTCGTTGAAACTCTTGACAAGACTCTAGTTGGTGAAATGAAAAAATTATCTGACCAAGACCGTTTGTGTGCCTGCACCCTTACTAAGCATCCAAAATTCTCACCTGATGGCGTCTTCGTTCGATAAAATCTGATAATCGTGAAGTGAGGATGGGTTTTGGGCGTAGCGGAGAATTTCTGGGTACTAATGCTTTACGAATCCAGGCACTTTCTAAACATGTATGAGCTGTTGGTCGCCGACTGAAAAATAAAAATCATAGAATTTGATGATAACAACGGTAGGTAGATGACAAGTTAACATTCGCTTCCAGCGGATGCTGATATCGCAAACTAGGTAGTTGTTGGTAGATGACAAGTTGACGTTCGCTTCCAGCGGATGCTGATATCGCAACTAGGTAGTTGTTGGTAGTCGTAGTAGTTGGTAGTTGATTACAACTAGAATTTTATCTAATTATACCTTTCATTGCCACCCACAATTCTACAGCTAAAAATGCCTCTGTGACTGTCAAACGCTTTTATAAAAAAAGCAACACTGAAAAAACCGAAAAACAAAACAAAACCATAACTCACCTTAAATCTTCAATTAAAATAAGACGCATGAGGTCCTTGGCTTCCGGTGATATTCCAGCGAAGTATTCATCGGGGAAACAGTAGTCGTTACGAATGATATTAGAACACGTTTCTTCTTGACTTTCATCCAGGAACGGTGATACACCACTTAATAATACATAGATTATAATACCAGCACTCCTACAAATATTCAAATTTAAACCTAAATGATGCAGAGCAAGAGCAAGAGCAAGAGCAAGAGCAAGAGCAGAGCAGAGCAGAGCAGCATTCATTTCTTAATGCATAGATAATAATACCAGAACTCATACAAGGCATCAGAAATTCAGATTGAAAAACACAAAATTAAATAGTTAATAACTAAATAGCACATTGATTTATTTGCAAGTCAGTCACAATCTACTGAAGTCAGTCACAATCTACTGAAGTCAGTCACAATCTACTGAAGTCAGTCACAATCTACTGAAGTCAGTCACAATCTACTGGAGTCAGTCACAATCTACTGGAGTCAGTCACAATTTCATTTGCCAATGACTTCAGGGTCTAATTATAAACCAATTAGGGACTTTATTTTCCAAAATTGAACTAAATCAAAATTCAGATTTTAAGAAATACATTAATCTGATTGGATAATACAACTGCATTTAAAATGTGTTTGACCAATCAGATGATAGCAACACTTAAATCATTTTAAAGTTTTTAAGAATTAGGCCCCATATATAATAGAGGTTACTGGGTTAAATAATATCAATGACAAATCACACAATTGATGTCAAAATTCAATACAGCATAAACCCCTTTACCCCTTTACTTCACCCTTAAAACTTTACCCCTTTACTTCACCCTTAAAACTTTACCCCTTTACTTCCCCCTTAAAACTTTACCCCTTTACTTCACCCTTAAAACTTTACCCTAAAAACTTCACCCCTAATCAACTTACCAGACATCAGTGAGGAGACCGACTGGAGTAGAACTAACTATTTCTGGAGCCATGAATTCAGGATTGCCCACCATTGGATGTATATAATAATTATTATAAATATGTCTGGCGTCACCAAAATCTATCAGTTTTACACTCGTAGACATTGGTCCTACCTCTACTAATAAATTCTCAGGCTGCAAAACAAATCAAGGCTCATCATTAACCAAAGCCTAAAAAATTTTTTTTTTTCATCTATTGCCACCATTCAAACTATGGAATAGATGTCTGAATTTGCTTATCATGAGGTATATTTGTTCATGGCATTTTTTTTAATTACAATAAACTGGAGCTCATCTCAGGCTGCTGACACGTAAGATTTCATGAACGTACCTTAACATCTAAATGTGCAATGCGACAGTTATGTAAATAATGAAGAACATCTAAAAGTTGACGAACGTATTCAGCAGCTTGTAACTCATCAAAATGAGGCTTGGAACAGATATACTCAAATAACCGACCATGGGGTAAACTGAAATAAAATATAAAATTTTAGTAGGATGAAAGTAATATGGAACTCTCCTAAAAAAAAAAACATTGAAGGAAAAGGTTTTAGAGATTTTTTGTTAAATATCAAGTATCACCAACAACATACTTAAAGCGTTTTTGTTTCAAGCCAATCGGATTTGATTAGGCCTGATACGTATTAGTTTCACACCCTTATCAAATCAGATTATACCAAATGATGTATCTGTTTTAACTCTAATTCAAATCGACCAACCCTACTTGTGAGGTGGTTTAATGAATTTGGTTTTGATTAGGCAAGAAGGTGGCTCTCGAAGAAGATGAAAACATGGGAGTACAATGTTTCCTAAAGACGGCCGCTAATTTTCTTATCGGTTCTCTAATCGACATATTTGTTTCAACTCTCAAATCTGATTTGATTAGGACATAATCATTGATTAGATACTTATATCCGAATAGGTTGAAACAAATACACTTTAAAAGTTGGTCAAAATTTTATTCCAGCATTAAGCATTACAAAATGGCAGCCAAAAGAGTCAAATTGGGATCAATGTAACAATAAATAAACAAAGAAGGTTTCAGTCACAAGCAACATAATACATTGGCAAGAATTTTAGCCCTTTAAACTGATGCCATGGCAAGTACTTCTGAAAGTCTGCCCTGTGTCTGCTATCAACCCCTAAGCCTACGTATCCCTGCCCATGCCTGGCTAACAACTTTTGAAAGGTGTAATTTTTAATATTTCCCTCTAACGCTGGGCTGGAACAATGTCTTAATGTGACAGTGGAATACTTTAGTATTGGTTAAGCAAGTTTGATTGTCATCTGCTCTGTTTCAGAGATGAAATGATATGAGTTTTACCTCCAACCTGTCTGTTATTTTGGTTCAGTGAAGAAGGCAGACTTATGATACAAAATTGTTACAGTGCATATTTGTGAATTTCATTAGGGATGGTCCCTAGGGCTTTCTCCTGATGGGTTACTTACTATTGCATAATGATGATGAGATTCTGTTTGGCTTCGTACAAATCAAAGACTCTAGCTAGACTGGGATGTTGTAGACTCTGTAATGTATTAAATTCTGTTTCCGTAGCCTGTTTACTCAGTAATCTACGCGTTATACATTTAGCAGCTAGTTCCTGACCAGAACATTTCTGTATACATTTTCTGACCACTGCAAAACGACCCCTGAAACACAAACAGACAAGCTTAGCTTAAAATTCCTCACATTTTCTAGTTTTATAGTGTGCTTCTTCATTTTAAATGAAATGAATGGAGTTTTACGTCCTACTCTTCTGCACTTCTTCATTTTAAAGTCATATAGCGAGTTATTTGGTGAAAGAGACAGATAGGCCATTTTTTTGACAAATCATACATACTTTAGTCTCAGAAACTGGAATTTTTTAATAGTGTTCACAGCTCACCGTCGAAAGTTGAGCCTTGTCTGTCCAGAATAGTCTGGGAAAACTAAAGGAGCAATACAGATCAAGGAAGTTAAGAATGGAATTATATGCTTAAATTTTCACAAATACATTTTTGAATAATATAGCTTTTTAGAAAATCAGTTGATAACTGAGGTAGCTTTATCCTAAATTTTATTTATATTACAGGGCTTCATGATAGCAATTTCATACATTCTTTATAAAAACTTCCAAACTAGAAAAACTTTAAAAGATCATCAGGGGTTTGTCATTTTTGTTCACAGGATGTTCAGAAAAATTGAGGTGTTCTAATCTAAATGAAGTTGAAGACTGAGATACTTTTATCTGAATCTCCCAGGGAACTGATGGAATTGAGAATTTCAAGATTTCTGCTTATTTTTACCTGCAGATTTCTCCAGCATCCATGAAGTCATTTTCAAACGTGGCTTTCCAGATGGCGCCTGTAGCTTCTTCACGTTCACTCAGTTCTAGAAATACAAATTGCATTAAGTTTGAAAGTGAGGAAGGTTGAAAATCATAAGTTTAAACCATATTTATTACAAATGTATACGTGCCTCATCTCAGTTATTGACAACAAACTAAAAATGAAATGAAATGAAGTCCTACTTTTCTGCACCAAGTGGGCTAATGAAGACGGACAACACCATACAGGGTGCAATTAGGAGAATTTTGCCAGGACAGCAACATTAGCCTGCTCTTTTTTGATTTCCAACTGTCCAAGGATCTTTAACGTGCACAGCCTTGGTTTATTGTCCCATCCGAACGACTAAGCAAAAAAACTAAATGGCATAATTTTGCCGATAATTTTGCTGATGAGCTGATGAGATGAGGAGCTTCTTATTTCATTTTTTACTTAATAAATATTCAATAAAAACCAGAAGTAACAACATGGTCAAATACATACTAGTGCTTCTAAGTCAATTCAAATATAATTCATAAATAAATTAATGGCAACAAATTTGAAATACACAAGAAATGGAAAATAATGAGGATATGCATGTTGTAACATGTTGTTTTCCTCTTCACATCAACTCTAGTCACCAACTTGGCAGATCATCTGTCTATTAACTATGTATCAGGTATGATGAATAAACCAACTCTGTTATAAATACTCAACAGTAGTCCTTATTGCCTCAGCAGATATCATAACACATGTACATCAAGTGCAGTGACCAGAAATTAACAATTAGATAAAGGGTTTTATTTATGTAATACACGGAACTGGGCAATTACTGGGTAATAACTCACCATGTTCAGTAGGAATGGATACATTATCAGAGGTAGAACTGGGTTCACTAATACCCACAGCGTTGTTGGCACTCACCCGGAACTCGTAGCTTAAACCGGGTTCCAGGTCACTGATCACTTGTGACGTATTTGGCACATACGGGATGGCAAGTTGCCAGTGTTCTAAACCTGTAATATCAAGACAAAAATATTTGCCAAGCTTGTTCAACTAGAACTTCAAAATGTCTGACTGCAATTGTTGTAAGAAGAGTAAATCTATTTCAATGATTGACCACAAACTAAAGCTGTATTACTTTCCATGTAGATTCATTGATGTCAATTAATATTTGCTAGGTAATCAATTTCTGATTAAAATTTCAACTTCAGGCAATCTCTTTAAAGGAAGGTGTTTGTACTCACCTATCTCCCTATATTCTACAGTATAACCTTGTATTTGACCACATTGAGATGCAAGGGGAGGAGACCATTCTAAATGAACAGCTGTACCAACTTGGTTTCTTATCACAGGTTTACCGGGCGCCCCAGGACGATCTGAAAATCACAATTTTAAACCTTATTTAGCACAAATTTGCCTAATAATTTTAATTTTAATTTCATCACAGATTAATAACTGCCCACTGTCAGGTTTGTTATCATCCCTTCAAGATGCCTGCAATTATTGCTTATTCTACCGTGTTCCTCTTTAGCAAATTAACGTCATATTCAAGACCATAATAATCAGTTTTCAAAAAATATGAAGAAAAACACAAAATGAGTACAGCAAACGTCAGAGATTGATAACTGTCCACTGTCAGGTTTGTTACAAAGAACCAGAGAGAGGGCTCTGTCATCATCTCTTCAACGTGTCTGCAATTATTACTCATTCTATTCTGGGAGCCGTGGTGGCTCAGTGAGTTAGACAATTGCTTGCTAACCTGAAGGTCCAGGGTTCAATTCCTGCATAGGTCGAGATAATACCTTTGGATTTTTCAACCCAGTTTCCCTCTGTCAGTGATGCGGGTAAGAGGGGCTGACATGGAAAAAGTGTCTAGTGTCTCTGTGCACGTTAAAGATCCCTCGACAGTTGGAAATCGAAAAAGAGCAGGCTAATGCAAAATTTCCCTCATTGCACTCTGCATGGCGTTGCCCGTCTTCATTAGCCCGCATGATGCAGAAGAGCATTTCATTTTTACTCTTTCTGCTGTGTTCCCCTTTAACAAGTAAACACCATATTCAAGACCACGATAATCAATAGTTGCCTGTACTCATTTTGTGTTTTTCTTCATATTTGCCTGGCAACCCATCTCAAATGATAAATGTTGTGTTGATACCTACCTAAAACTATTAATGTACACCTTGTTACGACTGAACCCATTTCACTACTGGCAAAACATGAGTATTCACCACTATCAGATACAGATACTTGAGATAGCTACAATAATAATAAAAAAAAGTGAAATAAAAAATAAATAAAAAAAGTTCCAGAGTGATACAGATACTTGAGATAGCTATAATAATAATATTCAAAGTTCCAGAGTGATACAGATACTTGAGATAGCTATAATAATAATATTCAAAGTTTCAGAGTGATACAGATACTTGAGATAGCTATAATAATAATATTCAAAGTTTCAGAGTGATACAGATACTTGAGATAGCTATAATAATAATATTCAAAGTTCCAGAGTGATACAGATACTTGAGATAGCTATAATAATAATATTCAAAGTTCCAGAGTGATACAGATGCTTGAGATAGCTATAATAATAATATTCAAAGTTTCAGAGTGATACAGATACTTGAGATAGCTATAATAATAATATTCAAAGTTTCAGAGTGATACAGATACTTGAGATAGCTATAATAATAATATTCAAAGTTCCAGAGTGATACAGATACTTGAGATAGCTATAATAATAATATTCAAAGTTTCAGAGTGATACAGATACTTGAGATAGCTATAATAATAATATTCAAAGTTTCAGAGTGATACAGATACTTGAGATAGCTATAATAATAATATTCAAAGTTTCAGAGTGATTTTCATGGAATTTGATATCTACAAAAAAAGCAATAATATATTCCAAATATTCCAAATAAGGCTGTAACATTCTGTACATCTCAAATAAGCAACAGTCAAAGATGCACCTCAATGAAAAGGAAACCCTGTAGTCTTGCTTGTTGAGTCCATGGACTGCAAAGCATTCAAATTGTCCAAATTGATCAAAAATAAGATACTAAATTACACATTATAATTTTTTCAAAAAACATTCCATAAAACTTGACTTACCTGTAATGTTGCAACCCCATCTTCATTGTACATCAACATAGTTCTAGGACCAATGGCAATAGGCGTAACATCTTGGAATCTCCAGGCTATATTTGGACGAGGGCGACCACATATTTTACAGGTTAATACGGCCATATCACCGGCCTGGACTGTTACGCTGGTTAGAGGATGCTGTACCACAGGAGGCATTTCATACGCTAAATCTGGACCCACAATCTGAGAGAGAAAAAAAATAATCTACTTAAATATTGCTTCTTTTTTATGGGAAATGAAAATAAATGTCACAAAACCATCAGCAAATAGATGAAATAAAAGTCATCTTTTGACTTTCGGCCCATCAGAAAATGGATGAAATAAAAGTCATCTGGTGACTTTCGGTCCATCAGAAAATGGATGAAATAAAAGTCATCTGGTGACTTTTGGCCCATCAGAAAATGGATGAAATAAAAGTCATCTGGTGACTTTCGGCCCATTAGAAAATGGATGAAATAAAAGTCATCTGGTGACTTTCGGCCCATTAGAAAATGGATGAAATAAAAGTCATCTGGTGACTTTCGGCCCATCAGAAAATGGATGAACTAAAAGTCATCTGGTGACTTTTGGCCCATCAGAAAATGGATGAAATAAAGGTCATCTGGTGGCTTTCGGCCCATCAGAAAATGGATGAAATAAAAGTGATCTGGTGACTTTTGGCCCATCAGAAAATGGATGAAATAAAAGTCATCTGGTGACTTTCGGCCCATCAGAAAATGGATGAAATAAAAGTGATCTGGTGACTTTCGGCCCATCAGAAAATGGATGAAATAAAAGTCATCTGGTGACTTTCGGCCCATCAGAAAATGGATGAAATAAAAGTCATCTGGTGACTTTCGGCCCATCAGAAAATTGATGTAATAAAGGTCATCTGGTGACTTTCGGCCCATTAGAAAATGGATGAAATAAAAGTTATTGAAGATTTACAAGTGATGGTTGGTCCAGTGGAATATTGGACTGACTTTGGAAAGCAACTCACTGCTGTATGTATCATCTAAGGTTACGACAGCTGATGAGATCCTTCTCAAGCACGGGACTATTAATTTATACCCAAGATACCAATTGATATAAGAAAGAAAGAAAGAACTATATTTTACAAGAATAACAATTTAGGTTCACAGTTAAGGTTTCTTTCTACCAGCTGGTCCTTGGCCAAACCTCTTGGCATTGATCTTTCCCAGATTATCCGTACCCATTTACAGCTGGGTCGACTGGAATTATGAGTGAAGATGACTTATTCAAGGTCACCAGACTTTCACATGCAGATCGACATCGGAACCCCTAGCCACCATTCGCTCGACGTAACCAAGCAACTGATGTCATGTAAAGAAACAACGCTATAACCTGATATATCAAGATTTACAGTGATAAAATAACTTCAGGAGACTACAAATCTTGTATCCTCTGCCTGAGAACAAATCTATTTGCTTCTTTCCACTATGTATCTTAGTTGTGAAAGTGACTAATTCCCTGTTAACACTGAACCTACCTTGACTTTGGACTTCCCCTCCCTCCCGAGAGATTTAGTTCTACGTTCCAGGCTGTTGGTATCCCCTGCCCCACCACTGGAACTTCCACTGGGGTTGTTTTTATCTTTAAAACTAGGCTTCTTTAATTTAAACATCTGCCACGATAATTTTCTGAAATAAAAAAATTAATTCTTATAGCAAATAATATATCAACATAAGAAGGGATAAAATATCATTAGCTTTGCTACTTAATAGAGCCAAATTTCATCTATCCATAGCACTTTTCAGATTCCAAATCTGAAAAAATGTACCATGGGTTGTTTTAACTTCCACTGCCATTTCAAAGGCAAATGTGAAGTCCTATTTAAGTCCTGAAAAGAGATATCTGACACAATTTTTCATCATGAAATATTTCCTCATCTATAATTGGTGTGAAGAAATCATTAGCTGTTACCAATGTTTCACCAATATGATTTTTGAATTTGTGGTTTCGTTTTGCAGTTCAGTAGGCTATTTGGTTTATTTATACCAATGGCTGAAATTGAGCTCTATCAGTAGATGTAACAAATATTTGTCCAGTTATTTTTCTTACAAGTTAAATGGTGACTATACTGAGATTGATTAAAATCAAATACAAAGCAGTAAAAAACCAAGTGAAAACTGAAATAGTGGCTAAGGTAGAGAGTTCTATTGACAATTTCGTTCCTGATCCCAAAAAACTTTATTAAGTTGGTTCAGAAATACATGACCTTTTTTAGTGAGAAGAAATTTGACGAGAAGAGAATGAAAGAAATGTAACTTGCATCAAGCTTCATCAACAGAATGATTCAAAATAGATTCATACATGAATAAATCAACAAAAGATAATTCAACAAATATCATTCCAAAAATTTTGAAAAAGTTAGCTTTAAATTCAAAAAATAAAAGCAAGCAATTTGATTTATATTTTCTCTGTTGAATTTCATGTTTAAAACAAAAGGTTAAAAAAAAAAAATTCCTAATCTTCTAATTGTTGCAGCTCTTCAAATAAAAAAACAGATAGGGTCATTATCAGGGCAAGCTATGTGTTCCAAACATGTAAGGATGTCTTGCCTTGCTAGCAACTGTAATTGTAGCAACTGTGGTAGATATTATATTCAATAAATGTATCAAGTTTCAAGTGTTTTCAGCTAACAGCTTGATTCATAGCTTTGGGACAATCTTGAGTTCAATCAGGCCCCATAGCCAGACTTGAGGGGAAAGTAATATATTCTGAAGGGTAATGGTGTATGGTGTTTAGTTGTAGAAATGGAATTGATAGGTTGTCAGATTTTTTTCGAAGGGGCATTGCCTCTGGGTAGCTACAGGCCTGAGTTAAATAAGACTTTGCACTCAGATTCTAGAGTTTACAGCTAGATTGATTAATGACTGATATAAATCTAAAAAAGAAAAAACATACTGATCCTACAAATAACTTACTTTAAACTGCCGTCACCTTCTTTAGGACCGAGGATATTTCCTGGAATCCATCCCTCGGCTGCGGGACAGTGATTGTTGGCAGGACGGTGGACTAAAAACATATTATACTGATTGGTTCCTAATATTTGTACAACTTCCCCACGGGTTACTGAGATCTCGTCTTCTTTTATAGCTAAATAATCACAGATAATACGACCTTGGGTTATTCCCCCTTCAAACGGCTGCACCTACAAATACACAGAGAATGTTTTAGTATAGTCTATATACTTTGAAAGGTACAAAGTAAGGGACCAATAGATTTTTGTACAATACATATCATTCTTCTAACATCTGATGTTTTTCCTGCAATCACAATAGGTTTCTGCTGGAAGATGTTAGTTTAAATGAACAGTTTATCACTTTAAGCAAAAGGATGAACAAAATAGCCAGGGTTTCTATGGGCAGTCTGGTCTATCAAAAAGCAAAAAGAAAAGCAATCTTCCATGAGGAATTTCATTTCAATAGATACCACTTCATATATTGTAGTCTGTGCAGAGAAATATCTGCCTAATTTAACAAACAATTTTACATTTAGATTTTTCTACAGAAGAAAGCCATTTTTAACCAATCAGTTTTGTGTTTGTGTGAGAATCAAAATAATTCAGCTGAAATACCGTTTAATAATTTTCATAAACCATCACTCATAAAATTTTCCTCACGATCTTCGCGAAGAAATTATTATCAAAACTGCCATTAAATAAGTTTCTCCTTAATGAAGTCGAAGCCAGAAAGTTTTCATCAGTTTGTTGTTTTGTTGAATGTTAACATCCAATACCAAGTCTAGTTTGTCAGTGATTCATTCTGTTATTATATTCTTCATTGCTGTATTAACTCATTCATTCCTTCAATCATTCCTTTATGTCTTAAAGATTGACTCATTCATTCATTCACTCATTCATTCATTCATTCATTAATCAACTCTTTCATTTAGTCATTCATTCAATCATTCACTGTTTCATTCATTCAGTCAGTCATTCAAGTATTAAACATTTCATTCATTCACTAATCCACTCTTTCATTCATTCATTCAATTATTCAATGTTTCATTCATTCATTCATTCATTCATTCAGTTATTCAAGATTTCATTCATTCAATTATTCACTGTTTCATTCATTCATTAAGTTATTCAAGATTTCATTCATTCAATTATTCACTGTTTCATTCATTCATTCAGTCATTCAATTATTCAGTTTCATCCAGTCATAGTTTCATACCTTCATTCATTCATTCATTCATTCAGTATCGTTCACTCATTCATTCATTCATTATGAATTTAGATAAATAGTGTCATCCACTATCATGAATAGTAGGGTCCTACTAAAATAGTATTTTATTCTCATATCAATCATTTCACAGTCATACTGTGTTTATTCTTACCAATCCAATATCACTTCAAGTATTGTGGTCAGACATTACGTACAAAAGAGTTCTTTCCCTTTGATCAATTATAACAGAGGCTCAGATGGAAATGGAAAACAGTAGGCTGCTTTCCTGATAAAATTTCTCTCATTGCACATTTCCGTCTTCATTCACCAATCTGGTGCAGAAAAGTAGGACTTAAACTATATTTCATTTCTGTGTTTGAGAATTAATTGGTGAAGCTTTAACAATAAGCATGTTTATCAAACTCGCGATCTGTAGACATGAGAAGAAGTTTTACTTGTTCAACTTCAGTAGGGACGCAGACTGAAAATAGGTCAGTTGTCTGAAATCGCATAGCTTGAAACTCATAACAACATGTTTTTTTTAGGTTCTTTTTTAATACTTCTGCATGTTTTATCTATTCAATTGGTACTTATGTTACATTATGTAAACATAAAAGAATTGCTTACAGTTGAAAATGGAGAAATAATAAATTGGTTAAATTGGTCTGTATTCATTTCACACTGTCTTCATTAGCCCGAACTGGTGCAGAAATAGAGGGTACACTACTTAAAATTTTAATTCAAGAGTTGAAAAATAAATGTAAAGTTCTAAAACAAATTTGAAAAATTAGGTGCCTTGGGTTTTAGCCCTTCTTAAGAAAAACTAGCATTAAATTTGCCCAACAAGTGAAGAAGATTAGAGTATTCTCCCTTTGATCTCTACATTCGACTCAGCTCGTATTAAAGATTAAGAATTCTATCAGTGTTGAGGTCAGGTAAATGTCAGGTTCCATCGAGAAATCTTGTCAAAGTTGTATCAATTATTAATTCTGTCTTCCAGTACACAATCCTAGACTCACACTTCATTATAATCAATAGACTTGAACTATCCAGTCATACATAATTAGAGACAGGGTCAAGCTATAGCCAGACAATAGATCAGATGGCTAGACTCTCTACAAGAGTTTAAACTAATTGCATTAAGGCTATAATTGACACGACTAGATCTCCAACATAATGTATGGGAGCCACGATGACTCAGTGATTTAGATGCTTGCTCGCTAAGCTGAAGGTCTAGGGTTCAATTCCTTTGGATTTTTCAACCTGGTTTCCCCTTGTCAGAGATGCAATTAAGAGGGACTGATATGGAAAAAACTTCTAGTCGTTCGGATGGGACAATAAACCGAGGCTTGTTTTCTACAGGCAGTTCACATTAAAGTTCCCTCGACAGTTGGAAATTGCAAAAAGAGTAGGCTTATGCTGCAGTCCTGGCAAAATTTCCCTCATTGCACACTGCATGGCGTTGTCGTCTTCATTAGATATTGATATTTTGCAGAAAAGTAGGACGTAAAACTCTATTCATTTCATTTCATTTTTTGCATGTGTTGTCTTTCTAGAAAGGCTATCAATCAGAGTAATTGAAATTAATGGAGTTTTACATCCTACTTTTCTGCACCATAACAATCAAAGAGTAGCCACAACATTACAAACTTGGTTTGTTTAAAAGGAGAATGAAATGTAATTCAGAGGTTTAAGTGGACATTTTAAAATGATAAATTCAGATTGAAGAAAATACAGTCACAAACAAGCTTGACAATTAACTCGGATTTGATTTTTGTGTGAACTTAAAAATTCTAAAATATTTAGCAACAACAATGTTCTAACCGAATCATAACCTAAAAGGTCCCAATTTCAAATCTTACAAGAAAATGTTTCTGCTTTCTGGCAACAAAACTTTCCACAGACAAATCCATCAGTAAATTATTTCGATCCAATTCCAGATTGTGCCAGATTGTTAAAGCAATGCTTGTTGGTTGGAGACGATATTTCATATTGATAATTTGTATGTCTGATATTTTTAATTATTTAATATTATAAAACAATTATATTTTGCTTGTACGTTTCGCTGAATTGATAATTTCCTGATGGGTTTACACCTTTATGTACCATCTGGTATGTAATAATTTAAACTAATAACATGCCAGTTCTGATGAAACCAGAAGTAACAAGAGGTATGGTAATTAAAACTGCTAATTCACCAGGTGGATAAAAAATTCAGAAATTAACCAGATTTATTATCTTAAAGGGACAGTTGCTCCATTTTGGGGAGTTGATTTTGGTCTTGAATATATGTAAATAGTCTTCAGAAGTACTAGAAATATACGAAAAAAGCATAATAATTCCTTTAAAAATACTTCATACTAGGAATTTTACTCACTATTTCTATATACCAGTATGTCTTTTCTATATATCACAGAGTATCTTAAATTGACGAATCATCATTTTAACATTCAAACGCAAATAATTCTGGACACACAAAGGCTCAAATTTCAACGGTGGGCTGTGAACACTATTACTGATTGGCTTAGCAAAAAAATTCCCGTTTCTGAGACTAAAGTATGATTGGTCCAAAAAGAATGGTGCATCTGTCCCTTTAAAATGAAATTCTACAACGTATTTCCTGCTCCTGATTGGGCTAATGAAGACAATTGAAGAAATTGAGTGTACAATGAGGGAAATTTCTCCAAGACAGAAGCATTAACCTACTCTGTTTCATTTTTTTCAAGGGATCTTATGGCATAGCTCTGAAACCTCTGCATTATATTTCAGTGCATCATATCCCGAATACGGGTTTTGACATTGTCTTATTAACCTGTATTAAACTAAGCACGCTAAACTTCGTTTTGGGGGCGTGGAAATGAGATTGGTGCCATTTGAATCTGACCAATCAGATCGGTGGAACATAAATGAGGTCATGTAAACAAAAACAATAAACCTATTTGCCGCCGCCCGTTCGCAAACAAAGCATCATAACAAGTGAAATGGATAGATTGGATAATATTTAGCTATGAAAACGTAATTTTTCTCACTTGTATTACCACAGTCTCTAGGAAGTATTACAAATGGGGGTGTGGTTTAGACACAATGATTTCAGTGAGGCAAAATGGAGTATTATCTCATCTCAGGATTGGATGTTTGCTATGTCAGCCTCTCCAACCAGTATCCCTGACAACGGGAAAATATCGGTTGAATAATCCAATAGTATCATTTCAACCATGTGAAATGTCTGAATTGATCCCTGGACCTCTCAGTTAATGAGAAAACCCACTCCCTCTTTTATTATTACATCTGTGTATTCTGTCTTCATATTTCTCCCAACATCTGTTATTTCTGCAAATTTAGTTTTTATTTAAAAATTCAGGGAATATCTACTATTACATCTGTTTTTTATGCTTATTAACTATCAACTTCTGCTCATTTTTTTCTCCAAGTTTCTGAGTTCATTCAGTTTTAGATATTACTTACTGATGAAATATGATCAAGGTGTTTTTAAAATACAGACATGTAATCAAAATGAGTAAAAACAGAAAAACCTTCAACAGTCTAGTCTGAAACATATTATTTTTTGTTTAGCCAAGTTTTTCTGCCTCCAAGCAAGGAGAACTGTGTCCAAAATAAATATCAGAGAGTAACTAAGAGATAGCAAGTGCTAGTTCCACACCGTCATC
>NW_008710211.1:1409353-1413479 GCF_000327385.1 Lottia gigantea
TCTTTTTTATGCACCTAAGCATCCATCTGTCTAGAAGTGCGTCAAAAGAAAGATAACGCATACCTTTAACGCGTATATGGAATCATATTTGACGCATGACGGATCCGCAAGGGCCATTTATGTCCGCATGACGCATCCGCATGACGCGTATATGGAATCTTAGCTTTACACTCAGACAATTCAGGGTTTACCATTGGGTATTTGATGAAGTATATTGATGGATTTAAGAAAAAAGCTAAAAATTTACAAATTACAATCAGAATTCAGAAAATAATACAAAAAGAATGATTTTAAATTAAGTATCATCAATGATATGTTTCTTTACAATTCCATATCTATATCAATTTCACTGTGCTAGCTTTCCAACAGAAATTCTATCTTAAATTGCCCATAGTTTCCATCTTCGGGGGACTAGTACCTACTGGGGTGCCATCCAAAGCTGTTGATCATAACATGTCCCTAATGTTCTAATTGTCCATCGGACATCAAGTATAGGCAATTTATATTACCCAACTTCACCCAGTATACAGCACAAGAGGTATTTGAGAGGCCCTGTAGACAATTTCTTAATTACAGGTTTGATAATATAATCATTGTAAGACATTTAGAAGTATCACAGAACATTAAGAAACAACAGTTATATGGATATAGACTTCTATTGATTATTGAACACAACGTTTCATTACGCATACAGTTTCATTACACATACAGTTTCATTACACATACAGGAAAATGAAATGAAATGAATGGAGTTTTAAAGGCCTAATTATACTGAGCGCGACCATTGATTGGCTAATGTAAATAGTTCGCGCAGTCTTTTCCCAAAAATTCGCTCTGGAGACAATCTCCGCGGTTTTCCGCGCAACAAAAATTCGGTCGCATTCGCGTTCGCCCCTAGTATAAACGACCTCATACAAAATCAGGTTAAGCAATCCAATGCGAACGCCGCGTTCGTAGTCGCGCTCAGTAGACCTTGAGTCCTACTTTTCTGTACACACAGGAGAATGTTCTCAATCAATCATCACTTGAGAACGTTACCTGTATGTGAAATGAAACGTTGTGTTTAAATAATAAATAGAAGTCAATATCCATAAAAACTGTTGTTTCTTAAGGTTTGATAAAGTCTTTAAATGACATTTAAGAATTTTAAATATGATATAGAGACATAGTTTATAAAACAAAATCATTGGTTAAACTCTTATTCTTCCTTTCAGCGTGTTTTTCCATGCCTGAGGACGACAGGGGAACGCATCGAAACGTTGCATTAAAATTTAACCAGTGATTGTTGTTCCATAAAGCTCTGTCTATATGATTGTATCTGTGGTATATTTGGACAGACTTGGGTGTGGCTCTAGCTTGGCATACCTGTTTCAATCTAATATTGTTACATTAATTTGTACAAATTTAAAACTTGGGTTTCAGAAATAATAATCATACCGTACAAATAATTACAGTGGTTTGGTTGAATTAAACATTTACATTAACTAGTGCTTCAACGAATCCGTCTAAAAATATAAAACAGAATTACAGTAGGGATGTGGCAAAATTAAGGATAACATCATAGGCCCGTTTACATGAGTTGGGCTTGGACCAGTGGATTTACTGACCCAGGTTGACTCCAGAGTTAAAAAATCCAGGGTCAACTCTGTTCATGTTTACACGAGGACAGTCTGCTATGGTCGCAATTTCAGTGAAGCCTGGGCAACCAATGACGTGGCAGAAGCCATCTTTCGGCATAAACTGCTGAACCGGGGTCGAATTGGAGTCAACATGTGAACAACTGCCCCCGGGCCAACCTTTGGTGGACCCGGAGATTTTACTCGCCCTTACGGCCCTTATATGGGGTATTTAGAAATATTAAAACAGAACCTAATAAAACATGTTGTTGTTAGTCAGAGTTTCACGCTATGCGATCTTCAGACAACTGACCTAAATAATTCAGCCTGCGTCCCTACTGAAATTGGACAAGTAGAAGTTATTCTCATAAAAAACCAACCACCATTTTAGAAGTATTGCATCTTCCCTTATACCTTTCCATGCTTTAAGGTGCAGGCACACGGGCGTCCCCGACAGGATTTATAAAACTAAACAAGTTTGATAATTGTCTCTCATAGTCTATCATCCAATCAGACTCATTTTCCTTTCAATTGCAAGCTCTGCACGTGATTATCGAAATGGTGGAAAACGACCGACTGGAGATTTTTGTCGTGTGCCCGTGCCAGTCGTTGAAACTCTTGACAAGACTCTAGTTGGTGAAATGAAAAAATTATCTGACCAAGACCGTTTGTGTGCCTGCACCCTTACTAAGCATCCAAAATTCTCACCTGATGGCGTCTTCGTTCGATAAAATCTGATAATCGTGAAGTGAGGATGGGTTTTGGGCGTAGCGGAGAATTTCTGGGTACTAATGCTTTACGAATCCAGGCACTTTCTAAACATGTATGAGCTGTTGGTCGCCGACTGAAAAATAAAAATCATAGAATTTGATGATAACAACGGTAGGTAGATGACAAGTTAACATTCGCTTCCAGCGGATGCTGATATCGCAAACTAGGTAGTTGTTGGTAGATGACAAGTTGACGTTCGCTTCCAGCGGATGCTGATATCGCAACTAGGTAGTTGTTGGTAGTCGTAGTAGTTGGTAGTTGATTACAACTAGAATTTTATCTAATTATACCTTTCATTGCCACCCACAATTCTACAGCTAAAAATGCCTCTGTGACTGTCAAACGCTTTTATAAAAAAAGCAACACTGAAAAAACCGAAAAACAAAACAAAACCATAACTCACCTTAAATCTTCAATTAAAATAAGACGCATGAGGTCCTTGGCTTCCGGTGATATTCCAGCGAAGTATTCATCGGGGAAACAGTAGTCGTTACGAATGATATTAGAACACGTTTCTTCTTGACTTTCATCCAGGAACGGTGATACACCACTTAATAATACATAGATTATAATACCAGCACTCCTACAAATATTCAAATTTAAACCTGAATGATGCAGAGCAAGAGCAAGAGCAAGAGCAAGAGCAAGAGCAGAGCAGAGCAGAGCAGAGCAGAGCAGAGCAGAGCAGAGCAGCATTCATTTCTTAATGCATAGATAATAATACCAGAACTCATACAAGGCATCAGAAATTCAGATTGAAAAACACAAAATTAAATAGTTAATAACTAAATAGCACATTGATTTATTTGCAAGTCAGTCACAATCTACTGAAGTCAGTCACAATCTACTGAAGTCAGTCACAATCTACTGAAGTCAGTCACAATCTACTGAAGTCAGTCACAATCTACTGAAGTCAGTCACAATCTACTGGAGTCAGTCACAATCTACTGGAGTCAGTCACAATCTACTGAAGTCAGTCACAATCTACTGAAGTCAGTCACAATCTACTGGAGTCAGTCACAATCTACTGGAGTCAGTCACAATCTACTGAAGTCAGTCACAATCTACTGGAGTCAGTCACAATTTCATTTGCCAATGACTTCAGGGTCTAATTATAAACCAATTAGGGACTTTATTTTCCAAAATTGAACTAAATCAAAATTCAGATTTTAAGAAATACATTAATCTGATTGGATAATACAACTGCATTTAAAATGTGTTTGACCAATCAGATGATAGCAACACTTAAATCATTTTAAAGTTTTTAAGAATTAGGCCCCATATATAATAGAGGTTACTGGGTTAAATAATATCAATGACAAATCACACAATTGATGTCAAAATTCAATACAGCATAAACCCCTTTACCCCTTTACTTCACCCTTAAAACTTTACCCCTTTACTTCACCCTTAAAACTTTACCCCTTTACTTCCCCCTTAAAACTTTACCCCTTTACTTCACCCTTAAAACTTTACCCTAAAAACTTCACCCCTAATCAACTTACCAGACATCAGTGAGGAGACCGACTGGAGTAGAACTAACTATTTCTGGAGCCATGAATTCAGGATTGCCCACCATTGGATGTATATAATAATTATTATAAATATGTCTGGCGTCACCAAAATCTATCAGTTTTACACTCGTAGACATTGGTCCTACCTCTACTAATAAATTCTCAGGCTGCAAAACAAATCAAGGCTCATCATTAACCAAAGCCTAAAAAATTTTTTTTTTCATC
>NW_008710211.1:1425158-1469178 GCF_000327385.1 Lottia gigantea
CAAAAATTATTTTATTTTCAACATAATTCTTACAGATTTCCAAAAATGTAATTATTGAAGCAAAACCAACAGTCTTACAAAAAGCAATTTTATATTTCAACCAAAAAGCCATACAACGTATTAATTAGTTGAAGAAAGTTGACCATCGATTAATTAGAACAAAAGCCTAACTAAGCTACCTGATATTTCAGTTTAAAGAATGAATAATTCAAAAGGTTGAAGAAAGAATGAATGAATGAAAATTTTATATGAAATAATGAAGAACTGTTGATTTTAATAATAAAACATCTCTCTAGTCTACCAGCTGCTCAACTCAACTCTTTTCACTTTTTATTACTCTCAGTATTTTTTATTTATTTTAAAGGTAATATCCCCTTTAGTGAAAAAATTTCAATATTTTTTTTATTCATGTTTTTCCTTGTATGATTATTTGCTCCATGGATATAAAACAGTAGGATATAAAACTCCATTTCATTTCATTAGTCCAATAAGATATAGAACTGTAGGATATAAAACTCTATTTCATTTCATTAGTCCAATAAGATATAGAACTGTAGGATATAAAACTCTATTTCATTTCATTAGTCCAATAAGATATAGAACAGTAGGATATAAAACTCTATTTCATTTCATTAGTCCAATAAGATATAGAACTGTAGGATATAAAACTCTATTTCATTTCATTAGTCCAATAAGATATAGATTTGTAGGATATAAAACTCTATTTCATTTCATTAGTCCAATAAGATATAGATTTGTAGGATATAAAACTCTATTTCATTTCATTAGTCCAATAAGATATAGAACTGTAGGATATAAAACTCTATTTCATTTCATTAGTCCAATAAGATATAGAACTGTAGGATATAAAACTCTATTTCATTTCATTAGTCCAATAAGATACAGAACAGTAGGATATAAAACTCTATTTCATTTCATTAGTCCAATAAGATACAGAACAGTAGGATATAAAACTCTATTTCATTTCATTAGTTCAATAAGATACAGAACAGTAGGATGTAAAACTCTATTTCATTTCATTCATCCAATAAGATACAGAACAGTAGGATATAAAACTCTATTTCATTTCATCAGTTCAATAAGGTTATAAAGCTCCATTTCATTTCATTAGGTCAATAAGGTACATAACAGTAGGATATAAATTTCTAATCCATTTGATTAGCCCAATAACGCCCAACATTAGACACAACACTCTTTTCATGATATAAATGGTAAACCACATTTAAAACACAACATAAAAGTGGTATCACTCCTTTAAAGAGACAGAATTTTAAGAGTTTTACGGTAATTTTTCAATGAAACACTGATCACAACAATTTATAAAGTGAGAAAGTAATTTGATGTATGGTAAGAAAGTTGTCATGGCGATATTTCTATTTACTTCGGTTACACTTTCAATTCACCACGGTTACCTAGTTTAAGAGTATTAATGGTCTGAAAGGACATCATTGTCAGCCAATCATTCGCATTGATTTACTTCAACGTCAAGTTTCTGGAATTCAATACAAAGATTTTAACGGCTTTCGTTTCCAATTTCATCCTCTGGTGCTACGAGCAGTGATGTGGCTTCTCTAGTTAAAGATACCAGGTAATAGAGCCCTGTTTCACAAAATTTTAATCAAGATGATTTTTGTCTTTCAGTCAATTGATTGGTCAATCACTAAAATTTATTTTAAGTTCATAGATATCAACCAATCAGATTACTGTATTTCTTCAAATCTTGATTGTATCTTTGTTAAAATTTTGAGAAACAGGCCTCAGATTTTTAAATTGAAATAAACATTGTTTATGCAATATGTGGAAAGGAATCCATTTGCAGTGTGCAATGAGGAAAAGATAAAGGAATGAAGGGATGTATGCTACTAATCTGCTGGTATTGGATTAAATTAATGTGTTTTAATATTATGTACCTTATTGTTGATTAAAATCCTAAACCTTCAGAGGAGGATTATATGCAATTATATTATTTTTCAACTATAAATTAATTGGGCCTCAAAGATATCTCCAAATTTGAGAAAATTGAACATCTATGATGAATGAGTAACTTGTTACTTTTAAAGCACCCAAGCTATATACATTGCATGATTCTCTTTTACCTTTCATTACAAATAAATCATTTTAAGGTTTAACAATTTTTAAGGTAACAATAAGGTGAATAAGAGTAATTTTTCTTAATGACAGGTAATAAAAATATCCCTTTAAGCGTACCAGCAGGCAGTGATCAATATGTCAGTTTTAAAACAGTTTAAGTTTGAATTGAATGACAAAAAGTGTGGTGAATGGAAATGAAAATGGGTCATTTTTCTGAGAGCTGTAAATATTTTTTATAAATACTTCATAAACTTGTCCGTTTTAGCCTACCACCAGGCAGTGATCAACATTTCAACAAATTTGGTGAATGGAAGTGAAAGTGGGTCATTTTTCTAATTGTAAACATTTTCAATGAATAACAGGAAATAAAAATGTCCCTTTAAGCCTACCACGTTACTGATCAATATGGTAGTGAATTGTAAGAGGTTTACGGTAGTTTAAACCATGGTATAGGTGATGAACAGAGACAGAACAATAACTAGACCAGCCCTTCATCCTGGTTATTATTAACTTTATAAATCTTAATACAAGCCAGGTTATAGCCCTTAACAATTTGGTCTTTATTCAGTGGCTTTCACTTCAATTATTGATTATTACAGGGGTTTAATCATAAATTACACCTATAGTAGAACATTTGTAGAATATTAATGTAGGACACAATTTTATAGATAACAATTACTTTAATAAATAGCTTGCGACGTTTCAATGCAGATACTTTCATCGTTCACCTTGTTCCCCACCTGCTTTATTTGTAATCATCTTTATATTATTTACTAATTAGATAATCATTACTCAATATCCTTGACAGTTGGAAATTGAAAAAGAGCAGGCTAATGCTGCTGTCCTGCGTAATTTCTCTCATTGCACCAAGCATGGCGTTGCTTGTCTTCATTAGTCCGTATGGTGCAGAAAAGTAGGACGTAAAACTCAATTCATTTCATTTCATTACTCAATTAGATTAAGCCTTTGTTTCTCAATGTAATCACTTTGTAAGTAATCACTTGTTTTACTAACTTTATTCTCATTGCTCTGTTATTTTGCCAATTCGAGAAAAAGGCGAAAAACCTGGAGTTAAGTCTTCTTTTTCAATCAAGATTTGAAATCCTTAAATTAGCATCACAATGATTATATCAACATGTAGATAATTTCAAGGGGAATTACTCTAAAGTGAAATCTGAAAATTTTCACAAGTGGCACATGGACCCCTTTTTAATCTCAGCCCTTCAATTGCTTGATAAAGACCAAAGTACCTTCGCGGAAACATCGCAAGTTATTTATAAAAGTAATTGATATCCATAAAATTGTGTCCATTTTTTTATTACCCAATTACTATATGCCACTTGTAGAAGTCATTTGTAGAATGTAGTAAATTTTACATCCTGCTTTCAGGCACCTGATATGGCAGATAAGGACAAACCATGTGCAATGAGGGAAATTTTGCCATGACAATACATTTAGATTTTTATCTGTCAATGGATCTTAATTGTTCAGTCTGTAACATTAAGCATCTTAATTAAGCAGATCAATTTATTTGCTTATTTCAAATCAAAATTCTTCCACCTTTGAATCTTAAAAAGTATTGTTAAAGATTATAAATTTAAGTTATATTCTAAACTTTGATTCTAACGGAACTTAATTCACGATTTGAGACGGAAATTCCATTATAGTTTACAATCATAAATATATTCTAAATTCTAAACTTTCATTTCAATATTACTATATTAAATTATTTTATATTTGAGGTCGAAATTCAATTCCGTCTTATTCCATCAATTTATTTAAGATCTTCATTCATGCTTTTAAAACCTTTCTAAGTTTACACTTGGAATCAATATTCTGAATTTCTAGGTATATATTTCTGAGAAATTAAAATTGATTTTTATAAAAAAAACTTCATGCAGCTTCCTGAGAACATTGATTTTCACCCTTGAAGATGATTGGATGAAAATGGAGTGGGTTTTCAGTAAAGAAGGTAGAAATAGTTAGAATTGATTTGTAACCAATGAAAGTTGGTGTATTTAATGATTGAATGTAGAGCAAGTTATGGCTGGTCACGTTCATCTGTGACAACTGACATTGATGGCTTAAACATTGCCGAGGACTCAATAAACCACAGCAGGGCTGTTGATTTGGCTCTATTTGCCGTGAAATATCTCTTAAATTAAAAGATAGTTTGGCAGTGACAAGTGACAAAAACCATTTCAGAAAATGCTGAATCAATAAAGTACAGGCTGTGAATTTCAACGATCCCTCGACAGTTGAGAATCCAGGGTGAAAAGGCTCATTGCATTTTCCAAACAGGAACAGAAAAGTAGGAAAAGAAGTTTGGAATTATTCTCTTGTTTATCAGTTGTATAAAGTCAGAACTCCATCATTTGCCAAAAACATTTTTCGCTTAATAAAGGGATCCGTCTCGAAATGTAACCACATTTACTCTAATTGTATTGACATTTTACCTACTGTTTGCACGTTATCGTGTGATTTAATTTTAAAAAAAAAACGTTAATTTAAACAGATCATCACCAATATATAAAATCATCAAATAATTCATTTAAAGTATTTTGGTAGTAACCTCCCCTAGCACCAAATGCCCCTAAAAGATCAGAGAACAAAGTATCATCCAGACGCTACCAAGCATCAAGCCCCTCCCCCATAAAATTCCTCCACCTCTCACTCTTTTAATTTGTCTTCTCAATTTGTTCGTACCACTACTCTCATATTGGTAGAACTGATCAAAAGTACCCCCAGACTAATTGGTCTCCAGCCCACCCTGTCTGGCTTCAACCAGGATCTAATTATACTACAACATGCTCTTTACTGTAAAAAATTCACTGATTACCATCAGCGTCAGCCTTGAGGTTCCTTTTTTCATTTTAAATGATTTCAAAACAAAATATTTCTAATGCAACATTTGTAACAATGTGTGTCCGCAATTTCAGAAAATTTTCTTTTAGACGCATTTTGCAAATGAATTTTTATGTTTGTCTAATCTTAATACTTATACATCTATATCTTAACTGTGTGGACTCTCTAAAAGAGTTGTATTTTTGAAGGGAAAATGAAATCGTAAATGAAAAAAGAAATTTCAAGGCATAGTTTGATTTCGAGTAAAAATAAAAATAAAAAGAGATGTTGAAAAGATTTTATTTCTTTCATCTTTCCAGTCTTCATTATTTTATTTTTTCAGATTTTTTTTTAAAATTCGACTAGCTGATACAATCAAACAACACAAGACAAAAAATGAAGAAGCAACTTAGGATCATACACAGACTATGTCAAATGAAGTGGGTGCTGAATTTTATGGATTTGTCCACAGAGGAATTTTCAAGTGGATGTTACTTCAGAGGTTAAAGGGACAGGTGGGCCATTTTCAGGGGTCGATTTAGTTGAATATTGAATAGTCTACAGAAGCGCTAGAAATGTACGGAAAATCGCATAATTCCTTTAAAAATATCTCAAACTAGGAATTTTACTCACTATTTCCATAAATGTCTTTTCTACATATGATAGAGACAGTTAAAAAGATGACACTTCTTTTTAACTTTCAAACGCAGATAATTTTGACACACATGGATTTGAAGGCTCAAATTTGGATGGTGAGCTGTAAACACTATTACTGATAAGTTTAGCTAAAAAATTCCCGTTTCTGAGACTAAGGTACGATTGGTCAAAAAATGGCCCTACATGTCCCTTTAATATTTTATTTCCAATTATTCTCAAAGCACATTTTGTATATTAAATGAAGAAATGATTTTGGTTCTCTGAAGAAATCCATGAAAATTAGTCCCCACAAATAATAAGAATGAATAAAGAGAAATGAACTATAGATGAGGGAGTTTTATGACAATGATTGAATATATTGATGGAAATTGTGAGTAAAATTCTGTTTTTATGCACTTGTTTGTCCCTTTGTATTAGTTACACCCACAGGGCACACAAGGTTTAGGTGTAGTATATAATAAAGCTTGTTTATATTCAACTTCCTGTGCTCCTCAAGAGAAAGCAAGATCTACTTTTCTCTGACAGAAGTAACTGTGTTCACAGAAGTATGTCCAGTCGATTTCAGTATAAAAGTGGAGAATGATTTCAGATCGAGTCTGTGATAAATATTGTCAACAAAATATACAAAGAGAATATTAAGATATTATACTACAGTCTAGAGTCCAGTTTTATTGTATGTGATATAGGGAGCTAATTAATTCAGTATTCAGACTTGGATCTACAAGCTAATAGCCTAACAATCAGCCTGAATTAAGCGGGACACTGAGCTCTGTTTCGTAGGTTAGGATTGGTTCAAACATGGAAAGTCTTATCCCATTGGCTTAACGTTGGTTTTCTCATTCTATTTTTAGGCATAAGCGTTCTGCGCCATGCTACATCCAAAGCATATCACGTGACCCTTGTATGTAACTGGGTCAGGTCAGGTCAACAAGAGGAATTCCTACCCAAAATTGTGTCCAGTATCCAACCCAAAGCTGTCATTGATGAGGCTAGAAAACTAATAGCTCAAGTTATTTTGTACTCTGACAGTGATTTGTGAATATTATTTGAAAGGTTAGCAAAAAATCAAAAATAATTTGTTACATAGTAACACAAATAAGAAGCAATTTTGATATGGCATTGTTATTTTGATTCAAAAATAGCACATTCCTCAGAAAACAAAAATAATGACGATTTTTGAAATAAAAAATCTAGAGTGACTATGAATATAATATGTCCTAGTAAACTATGGTTCTAGTTAATGATATTTGGTGATGAAACGAAAACGATTTAAAAGTTTTGAGCAAATTTAAAATATAAGTAGTTGTTGGTTTTAATGAAGATGATGTAAAACAATATGGTGGATTGTGAAGATGGTGTGATGGGAGAGAATCTGGTATGAAAAAATTACGCTGGCAAATGGTTGAATTTCTAGTGTCTAGTTTTGTTTTGGTACCATGTTTGCAGTAAAAATTTCAGGCACTTTATGCACAATGTCTTGGTAGAATTCATTGAACTATGGAACTATCGTGGATATTTTTTGCAGATTTTTCAGAAATTTAGTAGATCTCAAGATGTCTTCCATCTGCTCCTCGGCAAAAACACCGTTTTTTTTTTAAGATAATTCTTTTTTTCAGAGAATGCTTGGACAAACCTCTTGGAATTGCCAGATTATTTGAACCCATACAGCTGGGTAAACTAGAATAAACACAATAGATGACTTATTCTGTACCAAATTTACAGCTGGGTAAACTAGAATGAGGATAAAAAGTTATTTGAGGCCACGCGTCTTTTGCAAGAAATAGAAATTCAACCAATTGTTTTATTTTGCTATCAATAAATGTATGGAAAGTAATCCATCAGAAAAAGAGAAAAGGAAAAGTTCACGAGGCATTCCTTCAAAGTTTCTACGTAAAATAAAGTCAGTGGCTATGACAGTTGACCTACAAGCGAATTAAAAAGCACATGCACTTTTGGTTGATTTTTCTGGCTGGAGAGATACAACTGAAAATAATGCATAATCCGTAGTCATAGTAACATCCAAGATGAAAACTAAAAGGAATTGGACTAAAACCACAACATCGGTAATTTGTTGTTACTATAGAAACTAAATCATCCAATCACAAATATAATCCAGGTCACTGATTGGTCTATCCAGCATGCAGTAATCCAATCAAAACACTCGCATCAATGATTTAAAACACATTTCACTCCTACTAAATATTCCGATTGAAAACCCCGAAGATTAACACGCAATATCTTCACGTACAACGCTACGCTATTTTTATCAACACATTATTTTGATATTCTCACACAAACACTATTAGCTGATTGGCTAAAATACAGCCATGTTGATTATAGGTGACCAATAAAATCACTCCTATAGAAATTTAAATATTAACCAATAAATATCAATGGCTACATGCAGCAGTTTAATTGGTCTGCAAAATTCAAAATTATTTGTTCCGAATTCACAAAGATAATAAATTAAAATATTGTGTCTCCATAGAAACAGGAAGTGTGTTATCACCTATTAAAAGTATCATTCCTCTCACTTACCGAAGCAATGTCTTGTTGGGGTGACGGCGCTGATTCCTCGCAGGACGTCTGAGATCGAGTCATCGACGATGACATTGCACCAGGCAGAGTCCGTGCATCACTTCCTTGTAGTAAATCGGGCATCGTGTTTGCATAAGCCACTTCTGGGGACTTTGTACCCGATGGTCCATCATTTTTCGATTTTCTTAACGTGTTTCGAAATCCTTCAAATATGGTCTTTCTGGGTTTGGGAGATTCCGAATTGAGTCCATCAGATGAAGTTGAGGATGATGGAGTAGCTTTTTGACCAATCACTTTCAGTTGTTTATCGTTAGTGAGGTCTTTCGATGTTTCTGTCGGAGTGTTCGGACATGACATCTGATCTTCTCCACGTTCAGCTATAGCATCCACCGGAAGCGGATTCGGTACCGATTTACACCGTTCTGGATCTTTACTTTGTTGTGAATGTTTTGACTTTGTTTGGGCGGCGAGAGGAGACGGCCCAGGTGGCCCTCCTTTAGACTGAGGGTGGGACTGAGTCTTACGTAACTGAGAGTCTCTTGGCAAACTGCCAAATTCTGGAGCCGAGCTGTAACAAATTTTAAACAAATGCTAAGGAACAGGAGAAGGTTATAGCCAAACTAAATTAAAAGTAGAACCAATGCAAAAATAATTCAAAATTAACATTGATTATAGTTTCAACTGAAAAAGATCAGCACAATTTGAAATTCAAGCAACCTTTCGGAAGAAATTCAGAGCTTATTTTAGATTCTGTGATATCACATCAGTAATTGCCAAAAAATTAAAGAAGGCTTAGACAGTATTTGCAATCATGTCCGGACCATTACACCAAAATTCCAAATTTTGAAAACTGAATCCATATAAACTCTGAGTTTTTCAAGTTAAGGTTTTAACTATTAAAATGTGCTGTATTAACTTTTTTAAACTTTAAGATGATAAAAATATAAAGTAATATTTCTGTGTGGGTACCTTTTTTTAAAACTCAAATAATTCTAAAATATCGTAACATCACAATGTTGTTGGTCTGAAAAAACAGGAAATAAATAAACAAAATATTATTTCTATCTGTCGAAAACAAAAAATATAATCAATTTCATTTCATATTTTAGAGGTATTTTTAATGTTACAATACCCTACTTTTGTATTCTCATGGTCTTCAAAACTAAGGAATTTTACGATTCTTTCCAAAAGACTTTGATCTTTGCCTTATAATGTCAGAATAACATATTGCAAGTAAACAAACCTATATGCAGAGAAGCATAAAGGTAAGCATACCCTGCCTTGCTGGTGACACCAGCCACTGTAGTGTAACAGAGCCAAGTTTATTGTCCAGGACTAGAAAAAGGTAAAAGGAATGTGGCATTTTTGAATTGTGATAGAACTTGATGTCAGATGTATAAACAGAAAGGGTAACATAAGGTGGTAAATATTATCCACCCAGCCTTTAGAAGTAGTCAATATATTTTCATTATTAGTAACGATTGAATTGACAGGTATCAGGAAATATGTGAATCAGAATCTAACAATGATGTCCAGATCTAAAATGACTCATGAAGTTAGTAGAAGCAAAAAGAAGAGCAAGACTTCCGAGACGAAAGTTTAGGTTAAAAATTCTCCAATTTTGCAGACTTAATTCTTAGTCACAGAATCAGTTAGCTCAGCATTCTGTATATTTTGAATATTTTGACTGAATATTTGTCCTTTTTTTCTCAGATGAAGAATATGATTTAAGTGTTGGTGAATAAACTGTGAAAATCTATAGGAAGTGATGGGATTTCAGGGTTCTTTTTTAACAATTCCACTTTTATCACATTTTTTCCAGTTCTGCAAATTTCACATGAGAAATAGATTGTGAGCTTTTATTTCATTTCACTTCAGCATTTT
Organism: Lottia gigantea; assembly: GCF_000327385.1. Classification (NCBI taxonomy): domain Eukaryota; kingdom Metazoa; phylum Mollusca; class Gastropoda; family Lottiidae; genus Lottia; species Lottia gigantea. Next base: position 1,435,194 of record NW_008710211.1, read on the forward strand.
CTATTTAGTTACATCATATCTTATTTTTCCTTCACTCAAGGGAAAAATCTTACGCATTTCTGAGATTACAAAAAATCACACTTATTTAAACTTTCTATCGCATAATTCTGTAGCCATGGCAATGATCATTTTATTCAAACAACCTTCAAAATCAAGTCAAGTTTCAAATTATGATTTTGTTAATTTCAGTCCTGATGAGGATTCAATATCCAAAACACACCTGAACAACATAAGATGAGTAAATCATCAAGCGTTGATACATGTTCAAAATGTTGATCTGTCCATTCAATAGAAATTTCTAGAGTTTGACTTCGTTAAATAAATATCAACAGCAGAAATATTACTTTATATATAATGATACATTGTTATCCTTAGAATTGTTAACAAAACGGATGGTTTCATGCAAAAAAACAGAACTAGTAGAAGTTTGATCCATGCTGTGAGATTATATGGTTAGAATAATGAGTTATGTTGAACAAACAGAAGAATGTACTTACAGTTCTTTGGTCAGTTCTTTTTGATAGGCTATTGGTGATTGCAAGGCTGAAAAATTAGCAAAATCAAATTTATTATATGTCTTCTGACATCCATATTTTGTATAATAATATACACAAGAGATTGTATTCTTGCAACGAGCTAAGCGCTAGGATATCCTAGAAACAGTGTTAGAAGTTAAGACCCTAGGATATCCTAGACACAGTGTTAGAAGTTAAGAGCTAGGATATCCTAGAAACAGTGTTAGAAGTTAAGAGCCTAGGATATCCTAGACACAGTGTTAGAAGTTAAGAGCCTAGGATATCCTAGACACAGTGCTAGAAGTTATGACCCTAGGATATCCTAGAAACAGTGCTAGAAGTTATGACCCTAGGATATCCAAGAAACAGTGCTAGAAGTTATGACCCTAGGATATCCTAGAAACAGTGCTAGAAGTTATGACCCTAGGATATCCAAGAAACAGTGTTAGAAGTTATGACCCTAGGATATCCTAGAAACAGTGCTAGAAGTTATGACCCTAGGATATCCAAGAAACAGTGTTAGAAGTTATGACCCTAGGATATCCTAGAAACAGTGTTAAAAGTTATGACCCTAGGATATCCAAGAAACAGTGCTAGAAGTTATGACCCTAGGATATCCTAGAAACAGTGCTAGAAGTTATAACCCTAGGATATCCAAGAAACAGTGTTAGAAGTTATGACCCTAGGATATCCTAGAAACAGTGTTAAAAGTTATGACCCTAGGATATCCAAGAAACAGTGCTGGAAGTTATGACCCTAGGATATCCAAGAAACAGTGCTAGAAGTTATGACCCTAGGATATCCTAGAAACAGTGCTAGAAGTTATGACCCTAGGATATCCTAGAAACAGTGCTAGAAGTTAAGAGCCTAGGATATCCTAGAAACAGTGTTAGAAGTTATGACCCTAGGATATCCTAGAAACAGTGTTAAAAGTTATGACCCTAGGATATCCAAGAAACAGTGCTAGAAGTTATGACCCTAGGATATCCTAGAAACAGTGTTAAAAGTTATGACCCTAGGATATCCAAGAAACAGTGCTAGAAGTTATGACCCTAGGATATCCTAGAAACAGTGTTAGAAGTTAAAACCCTAGGATATCCTAGAAACAGTGCTAGAAGTTATAACCCTAGGATATCCAAGAAACAGTGTTAGAAGTTATGACCCTAGGATATCCTAGAAACAGTGTTAAAAGTTATGACCCTAGGATATCCTAGAAACAGTGCTAGAAGTTATGACTTTTCAAAATAAAATCAAGATCTATCTTGACATACTACTAGTGTATAGTGGTTCAGAGAATACAAAGATGTACTTTCAAGGATTAGTTTATTTTGTTTCAAGGTAGAATAAACAGTAATTGAAACTTCAACACATCAACTCTATGTGTTCATTTCATTTTAAACTACCTTCATATAAAAAAGACTGCTCATAGTTATGTTTTAAAAAGTCATCCGATAACTTTATTTACTTTATTGTATACTAACTACAAGTCAAACTTTTATTTAGAAAAGTCCAACAGATAGCTGAACCTTAGATGTTTGATACAGAAGGATTTAGCCGAATTGTCTAGCAAAGATCAACTAATTGGCAGTTTTTGGGGTTGGACGGTTTTCATAGTAAAGATATGAATGAATTGTATCATGCTTTTGTCGAGACTTAAGCTTTTGGCAGATATGTGGGGGAAACCGATGTTCGGGTGGTGCGGTCTTCACAGTTTTCACTGTATTAGCTGTGATAAGAATGAAGACCACTTTATCTCATTTAGTTTATTTCGCATCCAAGAAGAGATGGAAACAATTTATAAAAATAACTAACCTCTAAGAAAGTCGCCTTGCATATCTAAAATACTTCTAATTTCTTTCACCCACGTATCTTTATTATCAGCTGATGGGGCTTGAATTATCAATTTTAAATCTGACCCTGGCGTTCTATCTATTAACATAAATTTGGTGGGGTCGTTTTCTACAGTATTAGACATTGCCATCTTATTGACCTGAAATTGTAACGAGTTTGATGTTAATTAATCTTAATTAAATGGATTATCTGTAGTTGGACATATTCTTAACCCTTTGAACCCTGAGTGTGAATGAAATATAACATCATATACCCTGAACTCTGAAGTAATAAAAGTAAAAGTGTATGACGTTAACGTTGTATGACGTCACTTAGTAACGACCGGTATACCGGCTGCTCGGGTATATATTGCGTTAGTGTGCAGCCGGTAAACCGGCCGCTAGGGATGAAAGGGTTAAATCCTTTGTTATTCTTTATTTATTGATGTCTGATTATAGAATGGTTCCATCAGAAGTAGGATATTGGAAAAATATCTTTAACACTTCAGCAAATTGAATATCTGGTCAACTTTATTCAACGTTTAAATTCAAAGTTATTCTTGCTTAGATAAACAAAATTTAACAGGACTAAAATAAGCCAATTATTTGATCATTCTCGGCAATACAGATATGTTTATAGCAAGAAAATGACAGCTATATCTACCCAATATTTGTCCTGGTATATTATGTCATAAGGAGAAAATTTGACACATCTATAAATCTAAAGCGCAATCCATGAGCTGGCAAATCATCGAGGTAGACTTTATTGGCTAATGAAATCAAGGTAGACTTGAATGAATGAGAGACTCGAGTATAATAGTATCCTGGAGCATTCAAGATAGAATGACAAAGCCAGCTGTCAATTGAAAGAGCAGGTACTTTCTGCCTCTTACACTTCACCTTACTATGTCATTATCTTTGACCTAAAAAATGATAATTTAAAAATAGAATTCTGAATACCTTGACACTATTTTTGAACACATAATTGGCGTTGGAAAAATCTCCTTTTCGTTTCTCTGTCATTTCGCTGAAGATAATGATTTGTTCGAATAAAAACACCCGTCGTTCTTTAAATTTCTGTTGGCCAGATGGAGAGACTTCCGCCACTAGTAATGTGTCCTGAAAAAAAAATAAAAACTTGAAAGTTGTAAAAAAAACTGGTCTGGTCTAAACATATCAAAGGATTTGTGTTATAAGAACCTTTATAATGTACCTTCATCTCAGAAAGAATAAATATTGATTGTGGTCTGAAAATCATACTTACTTGTAGGAGTAATTTCCCTTGAGCAGTAATTTTACCCTGAAATAATAAGACAATGGAAAGGATGAAATGAAAGATTTTTACATCTTACTTTTCTGCTCCAGTTTTACTATTTGGACTAATGAAGATATGTAACACCATGCAGTGTGTAATGAAGAAAACTTCAGCTTTTTCCTTTCCAATTGAACTGTCAAGGGATCTTTGACTAAGTGTACCATCAGACACATGATCTGTAGGACAGTGTGCAATAAGGGAGAAGACTATTACTCACATCAAAGCCTTGTAACCTTCCGACTTGCATCATATCATTTGCAGCTTTAGGTACCACTCTCATTACACGTTGAGCTTTCTTTAAATCTGTGACATCTAATCCTGCTCGCTCTGTATATTTACTTATATCCTATAATATAGATTAACAACATTAAAGATGGGTTTCCTTGTTTTTATAGAGTCAAATTAAGTAAACTATTTGATTAATTGGTGTTTCTAATGAATTATCACATATTCTTAATCATATCATTATGTTCTTATTGCATATAATTATAGATGGGTTTCCTTATTTTTTAGTGTCAATTTAATCAAACTATTTGATTAATTGATGTTTCTAATGAATTATCATGTATTCTTAATCATATATTTTCTGATTGGTCAGTCACAAAAATGATTTTGAATTCAAATCTGGCTTTATCCACCAATCAGATTACTGTATTTCTTAAAATCATAGTTTTATCTTAGTTAAGTTTTTATGAAACAGGTCCCATGACTAAAAAGTTATTCCTACCTTTAACAATAGTTGATATTTCATGATCCTTTGTACAGGTTTAATCAGAAGATCAGGTAGTGTTAAACGATGACCCATTTTTTGTCGAATATCCTAAAAAATTCAAATACCTCATTAAATATAAATCAATCATACCAAATATCATGTAGCTTAGAAAAGCAAGTTGCCAGATCCCTTGTTCAAAACATTTTGAAATCTTTGTACCCGTTTTATTCATTTAGATGAGCCTGGTTCCCGATTCCGCCTTACCACAGGCAAACTAAAAAATTTTCCAAAGAATCTTCATACAGAACACAGAGGTCTGAATCTACCACTGATATTATAAATAGATACAAAGGGGAACAGTCGTCATTTTCGGGGATTGATTGTGCTTTAATAGTCTTAAGAAGTACTAAAACGCACAAAAATTGCATAATCCCTTCAAATATATCTCAAACTAGAAATTTCACTGTCTATTTCCATATATGTGTTTTCTTTATATGGCATAGTCTCACTAGAATTCGAGTTGAATTTTTAACTTCAAATGTTAATAATAATGGATACACATGGATTTGAAGGCTCAAATTTCGACAATGAGCTGTGAACACTATGACTGATTATGTAAGCTAAAAAAAATTCCTGTATCTGAAACTAAGGTACGATTTGTTGAACAGATAGTGAAGGTGCTCCTTTAAAACATGTCCAACAGGCCTCTTAAGTGCCCCTAGACACTCAATGCTTTTATTTGTACCATTTCATATTTTCTCAAACAGGAGAATCTTATGATTATGAAAACAAGTAGAAAGATATTTTACAAAATAATAAAATACTTACTTCAAAATATGTATCTAAATATTCAGCAACTAAAAACTCAGACTTCGGTTTATTCTCACAATATTTTACATACATATACAGCCTTCTCTCCTAAAAACAGATAAGATATACAGTATTAATACCATACACCCTTTGTTGACATTATGGTGTTTAGTCCAACCCTGCAATATGATGTTTGATAGTACATTATGGTGTTTAGTGGAACCGCAATATTGGTAACCCGGATGTGACCTGATATGGATGGAGATAACAGGAAGTGAATGAGTAACTAGGGACTCTAGAGACACTGTTTATATGTGAGTGGAATTTGGAAGTCATGTTGACTGGTGTTTTATATATATGATGTAATGAATTAAATCAAAATTTACACCCTTGTCATGCCAAAGACCCCAGGCCAGGTCGAACAGCTGACTTCTAAAAACATCATAAGGTCATCAAATTTTCAAATAAAAATCAGGATAAGATGGATACTTACATATCTAACAAATAATAGGCCAAGTCTTTCTGGTTCCTCGTCACATTTCTCTATTTCAGCTTGAAATGTTCTGAAATAAAATTAATACTTCATGTTAACATGCAAAGTCACTTTACGAGATCAATTTGGAATAGTCATACCCCACAACATAATGGTATTATGACGTCTTACTTTCCAGCACTGCCCACAGCAGTGAGCAAAATAGATCATAATAGATACAGTGATATCAGTACACGAAGAAATTTAAACAAATACTTTGACTGGAAATTCAAATTCTAGTGATTATTATGTCAATCAGTTTCAAGAATTTTGGAACTTTGTGTTAAAAGTCAGTTTGTAAGAAGTGATTTCAATTCAAATTGATTCACTTTATAACATTGTTGACTAGTGCTAAAAAATATCTCTGATTAGATAATGGACATCTGGCCACGTATTCTCGAAACAATCTTAGCTCTAGGATGTCCTAGGTTCTTATCTTCTAACATTGATTCTAGGATATACTAGCTCTAAGATGGTTTCACGAATACGTGGCCAGATTCTGAAAAAGGCAATAAATAGCTTGAAACCTTGTAAACTTTTGAACAATAAAACTGCAAAGGCAGTAATCCATAGTATTAGATGAAAATATCTCTTTAAACTTACTCTTTATGCCAGTCATATATCTGATGAATATTACCAAATACTATTTTATCTTTCCCTTCCATATCATCTGGCATTCCATTTTCTTTCATATACCCCATATAACCCTGAAAAATAACATATACCCTCATATAACCCAGGAAAAATAACATATACCCTCATATAACCCAGGAAAAATAACATATACCCTCCCATAACCCTGGAAAAAGAACATATACCCTCATATAACCCAGGAAAAATAACATATAACCCTGAAAAATAACATATAACCTCATATAACCTTAAACTTTCTGATCTGTGTTGGTGCCAGCAATAAATAAAGAAACCCATAATTAGGAACCAGGGAACTGTATTCTCGAAAACGATCTAAGCGCTAGGATTTCCCAGGTTCTTATCTTCTAACATTGATTCTAGGACATCCTAGCGCTAAGATCGTTTCAAGAATACGTGGCCAGGGAACTGTATAAGTTGATCAATGAGATTGTAATCCAAGTTTTACTATACCTCAACGACTAGACCCAGATCTTTTACATAATCTCTCTCTGTATCTATCAACTCTTGTATCACAAACCTACAAAATAAAATACCAATATAAATAACAACTAGTCTCGGGTTTATCATTCTGATCCAAAATGGTCAACTGTATGGCAGAATTCCTTTCTCCTCTTCTGCTCACCATTTGATGATGACAATGTAATTTGTTGAAACCTTTTTTACAATAGTGTAGAGTAGTATACTTAAATTTTGTTTCATCATTTATTTTCCTGCTGAGCATTGAGCTAATGAAAGGAAATAGATTATTAAGAAACTAATAGTTGATGTAAAACGTTTTCTTCTTGCACGCTGCATGAGGATACTCAAAGTTCTCAAACAAACTTCCAAAAAAAATATGACACTTACTCTCGTTTTTTGAGGTATTTTGCTTTATCATTCTCGGAATCTTTCCCATCAGATTTATCATCATCTTCATCTTTATCATCAACTAGTGATGCTCCTAGACCTAGACTCGGATCAAACTTAGCACCAGAATCATTGCCTGGTTCCTGAAAATAAGCATTAAATATTTCTAATAATTTCTTTCTGTAAAACATTTTGTTTTAAAAAAGGTGTGAGGGGGATGTTTTTATATCTTAAGTTGTCTGGTTCCTGAAAATAAGCATTAAATATTTCTAATAATTTCTTTCTGTAAAACATTTTGTTTTAAAAAAGGTGTGAGGGGGATGTTTTTATATCTGAAGATGCCTGGTTCCTGAAAATATAGTAAAATATTCACTAAAGAAATAGATTAATAAATCTAAGGAACATCTTCTAGAAAAATGCAATTCTGGTTCTTTGTTTATGCTTTTTTTTTTTCGCAGGTTACTACACAAAACATACAGTTTCTAATTCTAATGAGAATGGAATGTTTCAGACAGTAAGCTCAATTCATCTATTAACAAATAAGTGAAATTTTTAAGGATTTTGATCCTGGGGCAAAATACTGAATTACTTTAAACTGTTTTCTTAAAATAACTTCCCAGCTTATTTTGTGTTTTTTTTATTTGATAATAGATTTGTGTTAAGTAGAGTTTTTATATCTAAAGTGGAGATTATGACATAACAAAAACATAAAAAAATTTGAGGAGATTAACATTTTATGATTTATTTTTTTATTAAATTAAAACTTTGTCCACATTTTCAAAATATTTAACTATTAACTAATGATAAGTGAGTGAAGTAGCCATTTGAACCTATACCAACAAAATATATGTTAATATTTTTCTTTTTTGAATACAGCATCATTTGATTCTACTTTGGCAAGAAAATCACCAGAAAATATCAAAATTAAAGGTGTGTTAAAAACTTGTGATAGAGTGAGATTTAGAAATCCCAATAAAAGCACTGGCCTAGGTCACAAAACAGAGATAACTTTTGATTATTATAAGGTGTTTTTTTAGTAAGAAAGAACAGATATGTTTATTAAAATCAAACAATTATTGTCCATTTGTCCAAGAGCATGTTAACTAAATTTACACCCCTCAATTACTTGATTTATTTTGATATTTCTATTAAGAGAATCACCAAGCCTCAAGGCATGTTAAATTATTAGATCATAATTCAATATTTTATGACCAATACAAATCAAGATTTTAGCAATTTGTAACCCTCGGCCTCAGGCAATGTGAAGTGTTTAATGTTTGTTTTTATTCTATTCTATTGCTAGTTTTTAGGCAAACATTATAAAAAATGTAGCCAATGCTCACTCTGCATGAATACCAGATGAAGACCAAATAGCTCTAACTTTGTGTCTTAATGTCTACTGTCCATCTCTAGGATGATATTCTCATTAACAATGTCCATCCAATATCACCAATTATATCAATTCATCGAAATAACTTAAGCTCTGTACTAGTATAATAAAATGGTGCTAACAAGGAAAATTGGTCAGAAATGATGTCATAGTTTCCATCCTGTTTGTTTATTTGTAAAAGTTTCATTTGAATCAATTTACTGTAAAATAATAACTTATTAAACACCATGGCAACAGAATTAATATGACAATTATCTTACCTTTCTATGTTTAACAATATTTTCAATTTCTGTGGCTAGATCTAATGAACTTGCTGCTTCTGTTTGTGTCTTTAACGAGGTGACCTATAATTAACACCAGGATTAATTAATAATATATGATTCTACACAATAAGATTATCAATATCAAGGGGCATATTATCATATATCAGTAATATAACACATCAAAATAAAAAGTTGCTCGATCTACTGTCAGAAAGGCTCATCCTTCTCAGAGAAAGTCATAAAAAGCACAAGACTAAGAACTCTGAATGAATATTTAAATACTCATTCTGCAATATCTCAGGATTTCCGTAAAGGTATGAACAAAATGCTAAAATCTCTGTTACGTTTTTAGTCTCAATCGCCACAGTTCGTTTAAACGATATTTGATTACTTTACATATTTATTTTTCCATCAATATTACTAAGCTTTCCGAAACAAGTCACAGACTATGCCAATGTGTCAGCAAATTTGGCACAGTTTGGCATACAATAGTGAAAACACAGCACAAAGCGATATCTAAATTAATATTTGAAATTAAAAATAGAAACTAACCTCATCTTGTGAGTTATCCTGATTTGGTTTGAAGGAATGATCTTGTATTTCCATGGGAGGCGGAATCTCGATATCCTGTGCTGGTTCTGGCTCCTCGTTGGTCACCTGTAACGACCCTTTCGGTGAAACCATGGCAACTTGATTAGCCATCTGATCGGCATTCTGAGATCCTTCGGACTGGTCCTTTAAAAAGAACCGAGTAAAATATTTAAACTTGTGGCTAATGCTCATCATGGCTAAGATTTGCAACGTCTTCCAACATCTCGTGAGAAATGACGTTTTCAAAATGAGACAATGGCTTGAAGATGAGGCATATGAAAATAAAAATAAAAGCTCATTTTGAGTAAATGTGTCATGCAGTTTTTGTTTGTGTGTTTTGTTTGTTGTTATGTGTATGTTTCATACCTGTTTTGACTCAATGTAGCTGCAAGTTTTTTATACGTCATTTTTTTAAACACCCGTTTGTTTTTGTCACTGGTTTACATTAAAAACAATAAAAAGACTTGCAACTTACTTTTTTAACTTGACTCAGTTTCCTGCTATTGTATAATTCTCGTAATAATATACAAACAATAGCTGATGACTAAATATAAACCTACCTTTTCTTCCGAAGGCTGGTTAACAGTCTCTAGACTATATTTTTGAGACTTAGAACTCCGACATGGACAGAATGCTTTGATTATCCAGTCACTCATGTCCATTCTATCTTTCATTCCTTCATTGAATTGAGTCTTTTCACATTGAGAGTAGTCCATTTGAAATGGTCAGTTTCCACGATGGATACTAAATTTTCAACACTTATTTCATTTCAAGTTTAAGTTCAACGAAATTTAAGTCTTTATGTTTTCTCTGATTTAACTGTAAGAAATAGTCGAATGTTTAAACTGGGACGATAATCCTGGTAGACTAGATGAAATGAAATAAAATGAATGGAGTTTTACATCCTACATTTCTGCACCATGTGGGCTAATGAAGACAGAGTAAACTAGATGAAGGTTAAAGGAGAAGGTTCAGCTTTATTCTGTATTTTATATCCACTAGGGCTTAGATTCAGCAAAACGTGTACATTTTTTCAATTTAACTGGAACCTCAAAATTTTATAGAATTCTTGTCAAAGACTATGTCTTTATAAGACACAAAGGCATCTCATAAATTTCTTTTTTTTTCACTCAAATGAAGCTGAAAACGTGCTTTAAAACATCTTCTAAATAAACGACAAAGAATTAGTAGTTCCATTGCACCATCAAAAAGATGTATTTTTCACACCGATGTCCTACTAGCAGTAATCATACAGAATTCTCTGGGAATTTCTTTGATAAGATTTAAGATTAAGATAATTAGACCTGGAAAGACCTAACACCTATCGTTTAGTTATCATTTTTTTCCCATCAACAAATTTCACGAGTCAGCCATCTTAAAACCTGGTATCACTCTATATCAGATATAATCATAAACATGACAACCATATACGATTTTCAACTTTGATTTAAATTCATCTATATTGACATGAAAACACATTTAAACACAACTTTAACCCTGTGCCAGTGTTTTCTGTTGAATAGTGACTAGTTGCTTGTCAATAGTAGCTGGTTTCTTTTCAACCACCTTAATCTCTATATCATATATAATATAATGAAGTCTTACATTCCTCATCACTTCTCCAGATACACAAAATAAAATGATATCCTACTTGATGCTTCCTATTGAGCTAGTAATATAAAAAAGGAGTTTTACATCCTCTTTCCCTGGTCGAGCTTGGGACAATGAAGACCAATTAGATCATGACTAACAACTCTATCATTTCATGATAATACTCAGAGTGTGTACTTGCATAAAGATGCAATAATACCTTGACTCAGTACACCTACAATATTCAACCTACTTCAGTACACCTCCCTACCAACAACTGCTTTCTTCAATATTTGTTTAAATCCCTGTTTTGGGCGTTATTCTACATTAATCTTAGTTAGTCATTTCAATACTAAATGCAAATTTATAACCAATTATTTAAAAGCGTTCACAAAAATTACTGTTTAAGTTATAACTGAAAGGGAACAAAAATCAGGTGTACCTGGTGAATACAGTCAGTAGTCTAGAGCTCTAGTCAGACATGACTGGTAAATACGGTAAAAATTTATAGTCTAGAGCTCTAGTCAGACCTGACTGGTAAATACAGTCAAATTAACAGTCTAGAGATCTAGTCAGACCTAACTGGTAAATACAGTCAAATCAACAGTCTAGAGCTCTAGTCAAACATGACTGGTAAATACAGTAAGATCAACAATAGTCAAGTTAGTAAACTAGAGCTCTAGTCAAACATGACTGGTAAATACAGTCAAATCAACAATCTAGAGCTCTAGTTAGAGATGACTGTACAAATCAACTTCTCTAATGGAAAAAAAAAACTTTACTTCTAGTGCATCTACACTGAACAAACCTTCCTTTTAAATTATTATTTTATCTTTGACAGTCTTCGTTGTCAAATAAAAAAAATGTGGTTAAAAAAAAATCTGTCTGCAGATCAGCATGGTTTGTTGAAATAGATCTTTCTTTTTCTTTCAAGATTATCAAAAGGCTGCAGTGCAAATGTACCAGCAATGACATTTATTTTGCTGTGTTTGAAATGGATTAGGTTTAGTATACATGTAATATAACACTTAACATCAATTTGTGATCACTGTCAATAACTCAGCATCAGTGGGGTTTCTCGGGGGGCCCTGAAAAGATGCTGGCCTAGCTTTTGTCCCCAGACATTCAAATTTTCACAATTTTATATCAATTTACAGTGAAAACATAGCCTGTGGCCCACCTGGAAAATTTTGTGACCCTTGCTCGGCCCCCTCAACTAATTTCTCCTAGAAATGCCACGGCTCAGCATCTCTGTCAGTAAATATAAATTATGACATTAGATATACAAGATGGTGCAAAAATACCTCCCTGAATTATCTAAGATTGACCAGCAATTTCTTAGCGTAACATATTGATTTTAGGGTAAGTAGGTCAGTGGAAGGATATACTCAACTAAACATAACTACTTTAATTTCAAATACAGGATGTACTTCCTTGATATATACAGTTGATATAACATCTAGCCAATTTATATCAAACATTTGGCAATAACACATAAATATATGCAAGAAAAACCTTTGACCAGCGGCAGGGGCAGCCTGCAAAAATCTCATAACTAAGTTAGAAATTCGTGCAATCTCAGCTGTTTCTCCCCCCCCTCAGACGTAAACCAGGCTCCGTCACTGCCTTTGACAAATAATGCACTGTACAGGAGTCACTATACAGATTACCCTACTTATAATTTATTTCTATCATTGAAGACTTCTCAATCAGACACAAACTCTAGTTGAAACACAATATCATTAAACTGAAAATACTCAAATAACTAACCATGACCATCAAAGAAACCAATAAGACTGCAGCAGATACCTTCAAAATTTAGAATCTTCTAAAAATAGAAAACCAGTTCAGGACTTATTAATAATCCTCAAATATAGAACAAACCAGGTTGGCATCAATCATATCGAATATCAAAGATTGTAGATTTTAAATGGTTTGAAATTTAATCAGCTGTGAAAGGTAGAAATAAAAAGTTCATTTGAAGTAGGTCAACAGAGTAAAACTACAGGCGACTATCTTGTGATCTAGTAATTTAGGTTATCATTCCTTCTTACTGACCCTACTTTATTAGTCTGTTTTATATGAGCCGTTTTATAATGTCTTGATGGGAAGGCAAACTCCGCCAACAATTACCAGATTGACATTTAAAATTGTCTAGGATTATGAAGCAATTTAGTGTACCATTTTATAGAAAGTACACAAAAAACATTCTTCAAATGACAAAATTCATAAGCTACCAATAGTGGGTCACTCTCTGTAATATGTCTGGTGAATCTATATGAAGATAATAGTACAACAATGGACCAGTATCTCACAGGACAACAAAATATCCTTAAACCATTTAAACATCTAATTGGTCAATCACAAAAAACTGTTACTCAGGTAACTGTGTTTCCTGGATTTTATCTTAGATAATTTTCAAATTCAAAGCCCATTATGTACAATCTGAAAAATGTTGAAAGATTATTAAAGATGGGTTTCCTTATTTTTTAGTGTCAAATTCAGCAAACTATTTGATGTTTGATAATTTGGTGTTTTAATGAATTATCACATATTCTTATTCTTAATCATATCATTATGTTCTTATGGCATATAATTAAAGAGTTTTAACCAATCATAAATGTTGTTCACTCATCGCACCCATCTTTAAGAAAACAGATCTACCTCAATCCCCACTCTTCTCAAAATAATCTATTGATCAATCTAATCCAGACCGTGCCCTAATCCATTATACAATGAATATTGAAAGATATCAATATAAATATGTAACCTGGTCTGTCTGAGTTTATTAATATCATTAATCAATTGTAACCTGTACTAATGACAAATTGTCCTGTAACCTTCAACAGGTTGAGACACCAGCCCTGGGGGACACCAATATCAATCCTTAACCCCCTAAGGCTTCACACTTTCATTAATCCTTCACCCTTCTAGCTTTACACCTTCATTAATCCTTGTCGTTTCAATATTTTACATGTTAATCTTGTTACAATCAAATTTAACACTTTGGTCTTGTTTCAAAAACAAATCTGAATTGCCATTCACAAAGGTGACAGATTGTGAGGTAGCCAAAAATCCATTCTGGATCATTCAAGATGACAAAATCAATGAGGTAGACATGAAATGAGTCCAATAGCCATCCTGGATCATTCAAGATGACAAAATCAATGAGGTAGACATGAAACGAGTCCAATAACTATCTTGAATTTTCAGTTATCAGCTAACAATCCAACTAAATTTCCATTGACACAGATATTATTGACCACAGACATTCTGTGATATTCAACCAACAATACAATTATAAATATAAAAAATCTAGTCAATTATTAAAAGTGGTATATCCACATGTAGTATATAATTTACACAATACAAGATAGCACCCCATTATATCGGGGAAGATCCATTGGAAGTCATTCATCTGTAACGCTAATACACAATACAGCTTACGTTAAACATACAAAAAAAGAATAAAATATGTAATGTATACTATGCTTTGAAGAGACAGATTCGCCTGTTTGACCCATGGTACCTTCGTATCAGAACCTGGAATTTTTTACCTAAGCTAATCAGTAATAATGTTCATATGTCACTGTCGAAATTTGAGTCGTCAAAGTCATGTGTGTCCAGAACTATCTGTGTTTGAAAGTTAAAATGACAACTCGTCTTTCTGGAGATATATATATAAACCCATAATATAATAAACATGTAATTCCTAGTTTGACTTATTTTGAATAAAAGATTTCCGTAGATTTCTAGTACTTCTGATGACAATGTACATATTCCAGACTTAAATCAACCCCCTAAAATGGTGAAGCTGTCCCTTTAAAATATGATTACATGCTTAATAATTGTATAAAGTTACATAATGATAGTAATATGATTCAAATATTTTAATAAGTATAACATTGAAATCTATCAACTCATCTAGCACAGCATTATTGAATATCATATTCTCCAAAAAATAATTAGTGTAGATTTAAACTGATTGGATAAACATTTAAAAAGAAAAAAAAAACTGTTAAAATTTGTATTATTAGGGCTAGCTTCCTGGTTGTTGTAACCTTACAGAGCTGTGGTGGCTCACTAAGTTTAAGTACACATTTGCTAAACTCAAGCTTGAAGATTTGCTACCAAGTGTAAGTTAAGATCCCTCCATGGTCAGAAAAAGGTCAAGATCTGTAAACTAATGCCCCTCATTGCAGACTGCATGGCATCAAAGTGATCTATTTGATATAAAGTCTCTTTTGATGTTGACCACGTCAAAAAGTACACCACAGAAACACCTGCGTTCCGATCAGGCTGAACATGTACCTTGTCATTTCAAAGTCTTTAGAACCTTAGTGCAGATATATTCATTTGATATTTTCTATGTTAATTAATTATATAGGCCTACAAACTTCACAAAGAATTTATAAAAAATGTGTCAATTTCATAGTTCAAATCACTTCATTCATTAATTTAAATGTACGAAGTCAAACTAGAAAGCTTAAAGAAACAGAAGTCTTAAAAAAAAATCTGACAAATGCGTTGTTAAATACATTTTTCAATAAAAATGCACTTATTCACACCAGAGGTCAAAGTAAAGTCCATTGGGATTGACCTTTCACATTTAAATATCATTTCCTAAACTTAAATTGTTCTCTTCCCAGTTTTCAAATAAACAATTAGTTTTCTACTTGATAAACTGACACTTTTTCAACTTGTATTTATAAATATCAAACGTCATCAATAAGTTATCAAGCTAAAAACTAGAGGAAAACTTCAGAGGTCAATGAAAAAAAATCAGGACAAATTATCAATTGAACACTCCTCGGAAATCTATTTCCTTCAAAAAAAAATCAACCGTTTTGCAAAATATTGTGTTCATATTTTCACAATTTAATGTTAGCTCCAGAAATATAAAAACATGATTCTGTTCACAGTATAAAAATGATTTTGAACAGTTATTCAATAATTTGTCAGTCCAAATCAGAAAAGAGAACCAAAATCCAACAAAATACAATACAGCAGTCAAAGTATATTTATATCAGATGTAAGCATTCCATAGAATCTGAACCAGAGTCAAAAACCTTTAAAACAATTACTAATCCTTAATCCAAAATCTTACATGAATACAACAGAAACCAATCCTAAATTTATTTCAATCATTAAAACGAAGACGACCTCAAGGAGGCCTTTTTAAAAATTGCACCAGGATCCACTTTATGTATCAAATTTACCCATATTAAAATAACACAACGAACACTACCTAAAATTAAACCAAAATTCCCTTTTCAGATACTATTAAGAAACACTAAAATAGAACCTGCACAATTTTAATATTCAAAAATAAATGGAAACATTGTACTAAAAAATTTGCTTTCAATTGGAAAATAGAAAAAAAAATTTAATTTACTTTAGTCAAAATCCTGTTTCATAGAAACTCTTTCACGTGCGATGATACGATATCATGAACTATAACACTTGAATTATTCTCCTGGAGCGAGATTTTTCACTGATTTCATAAATAATAATTTTCTTCACATATCACAATTAACACGAGTAATAATATCCAAGGTTCAGAATAAAGTATCCGTCAGTATTAAAACTTAGGTTCAGAAGTCAATTTAAAAGTTCAGAAGTTGGTACATATACTGTTAATTACTGCTGATCACCATCTATGACTACTCCCTATGTAATCTTAATCCTACACATATGTATCCTTATTTTCCATTGGTCCTTATATCAACAATATATACAATCAATAATCTGATTGGTCAATAAGTGTGGTATATCAACTTGATATACCATACCTTGAGAAGATATATTTACTTACTAACATTGACTTGTCAAATACTAGACAAGGATTTTAAAGGTTAATATAACAAAAGGGGCTATGTAGGTCAGTCTGTTTGGCATATACAATTAATACTGAAAATTGAAATACTGTTTTAAAGAGATTGTACAGAGGTTTTCTAATTTTTTATGTGTATCGGGGACACAGATAGCATCAATTTACACCATTCCAATTTTCACTCAGACGTCTTTGGTTCCTGCAATTCCACTAAAACTAAGTGCTTTATGATGTCACTAATCGAGAAACACCTTATGTGATAAAGCATATTTTTTAATTTAAAAACTTGCCAAAACATAGGGACTCTAGATTCATAAAGGGAAGGATTTACTAACCTGCCAAAACTCTATCATAAATAAGGTGAAACTAATATTAAATGAGATAAAATTGAATGAATGCATAAGATTGCATAAACTACAGGAAATTCATAGAATAATGAAAAGAAAACATATTTTACATCCTGTATTTCAAATGAAATGAAATGAATGGAGTTTTACGTCCTACTTTTCTCCACCTTGTGGGCTAATGAAGACGGGCAACGCCATGCAGGGTGCCATGAGGGAAATTTTGCCAGGACAGCGGCATTAACCTGCTCTTTTTCGATTTCCAACTGTCGAGGGATCTTTAACGTGCACAGCCTGTAGCACACGGGGGCTCGGTTTATTGTCCCATCCGAACGACTAGACGCTTTTCCATGTCAGCCCCTCTTACCATCATCACTGACAGGGGGAAACTGGGTTGAAAAATCCGAAGGTATTATCTTGACCTATGCCGGGATTGAACCCTGGACCTTCAGGTTAGCGAGCAAGCGTCTAACTCACTGAGCCACCGCGGCTCCCCATCCTGTATTTCAAGACATTATTGGTGTTAGATGGTGAAGAGAACATAGTCTCATAAAAGCTCTGGCCAAGGTCACAAAGTAAAGATTTTTCATAGAATTTAGGTACAAGTTAAAGGTTAAGATATTTGGTGTAATTGATAGAGGGAACATGAGAAACATTTTCACCTGTGTGTTTGAGACGGATTAGATAATCATATTCTACCATTCTAATATTTTCTTTCATTATTTAAAAAGTCTGCCAAGGATTTAATCTATGTTCTACATCTATCACAACTCCCGTGAAAAAAAATGAATGGAGTTTTACATCCTCAGGTCGAATTTTGAAGAGTTTAAAATGAAAAGATGAATGTCAATATAAACTCTTCATGGCTAAAACAAAAACATGTACAAAATTTCAAGAATTCTGATAAAATATATAGTTAAGATAAGTTTATAAGTAAAGAAACTATTAAAGGGAGATAACTGGAGAAGAAATAGTTCTTTTACATTTCAGACCATCATTAAACTGAAATTTAGAAAAATCTTTTAATTAAATTTTTAACTACACAACAAAAAAGATATTTATAACCGTTAAAACAATTAATACCGCGTAAATACAGAGTAAAAAATCAAAATGGAATTTGAAATATGTTATAATATTGTGCGAGTTGATAGGGAACACAGGTAGAAATGATTCTGGTGTCTAGAGATAACACAGCAAGAAACTGAGAAACAGCTGACTCCACCCTTCTGCATTGTTTCTAATAATTTAAAGTTATGAACTGAACTAGTCTGGAATGACAAGTTTTAATACCACTAGTTATATCTATGGTAAAAAAAAAAAGACATTTTTATGTATCTGCGGTGGATTCAAAACATACACACAAGCAATTTATTTTGTTGAAACTCTATAAACTGAATTTTATGGCATTTAATACTATAAAAAATTTAGTAGACAGATATATTAGAAAAACTAAAACTTTACGTTTGAGTGGCTAGTGCATCAAACAAAAAATCCAAATAAAAAAAAAAACATCATAAACTAGAAACACTTTTAAAAAAAAATTGTTAACTCAGAAACTTATTATCATCATAAAACAAAATAAAAACAGAGTTAATAATCATACTATAATAAAAACAATGATTTGGACGACAGCCAAGGGAGATAATAAGCTACGTTATCATGGATTGCGATATAGTAGAGATAGATAGTTAACCACATTATAAGATGTGAATTATTAGGAATGAGGCCAAGATCATTAACATGCAAGAAAAATTGACCTACTTTTTTATCTGTGGTAAAGTGCATCAATTATTTGTTAACCCTTGTAACACTGATTGACATTAATCTTTCTGAGCTCTCAACTGTGGAAATGCTATGTTCCTAATCCCTCAGGACTCTAAAAGCTGCAAGGACCATGCTCCTGGACTATCAGAGCATAAAGCTGAAAGGGCATGCTTCTTGAGCCCTCACCACTAAAAGCTGAAAAGGGCATGTTCCTTAAACCCTCATCACTAAACCAAAAGCTGGAAGGGACATGCTCTTTGTGCTCTCATCACTAAAAGCTGAAAAGGACAGCTGAAAAAAGTATGTTCCTTCAGCACTCAGCACTAAAAGCTGAAAATGTGAGAAAGGTTATCAATGAAGGGACTTGAGTTACCTGTATCTATAAACAATGTTTTGATCAGAAAGATGGTGTGAGAAAGGTATTTTATCAAGGAAGTTTTTACCTGAATATATCAACAATTTAAGATATAGGTGTAACTCTTGCTTATCTTCATTGTTTACCTTCAAATCACCGAAATAATTCATGTTTATTTCTCTCATTGTATCATGTTACTATATCAAATCTTAACTTTCATCCAACTTGGCACCATTCACAGAGATCAGTTCAACTTATAACTGACAATTTCCGCCAAACATTCAACAAAATCTGTTCTCATCTGCTTCAATGGTGGCGAAACATGAATTTCATAAACAAATGAAAGATTTGATAATGTGGAAACATGTTATAATGAAATGTTTTTGAAATATTCTGAAATTGGACCAGAAACAACTTTGGTTATAAGGCTGTTATTTCCTGTATTAAAGATGGGTTTCCTTATCTTATAGTGTCAAATTAAGCAAACTTTTTAATTAATTGGTGTTTCTAATGAATTATCATGTATTCTTCATCATATCATTATGTTCTAATTGCATATAATTAAGAGTTTTAACCAATCATTAATGTCCATGTATGTACAGTCTGGATAAACAAAAAAAGACTTTTTGACCTTTCTAATCAGTCACTCATTGGAATTCTGCTGGTAATTCTCTTCTAATTTAGCTAATTATGAATTAATTATGGTCGTGTGAGACAAAGTGGTATTTTTCCAAGTCATTAGAACACCTCTACTTTCTATTCATATAAGTATTAGCATTTTCATTTTCATACATAAAAATAAGGGAAGCCATCTTAAAGTCAGTGTTGACCAAGTATATCAAAGATTCAGGTTATTGAACTTAGTATAGCACTCATAGTTTGTCTATTGCCGCTTACCAAACACAGATATATCTACGTTAGTCAAAATTTATACACACACATACACTTATCAGATAAAGGTTGTATCAAATAGGTAGGTTTTTAACTCTTTCGTTCATCACTACAAAAAGTTAAATAAAAAGACAGTTTAAAATCCTGCTGTTTTATCTGTGCCTGATTCAGTTAAGACAACTGTTCGATAGAGATAATCAAAATTACTCCCCCCCCCCTCTTAAGTAATTATCTACAGTTTAAAGTAATTGGTTGTTTATCTGTAATTAGTAAATCCTGATTAAAAATCAACAAAGAGAGAGGCTGGAAAATTTAGTCTATTTGACAATATCAACAAAACACTTGATGAAAATGAGGTCAAACTCTGGCTAGATTTAGTTAAGATAAAAAGGAAATGACCCTATGTTTCTGCTATAACTGAGACTTTTAGCTGTATTTTATGTTGAAAAAGACCAGCAAACTTACAGAGCTTGTGATTTGAGACCATTATCAGTACTGAGATGAGTCAATCAGGAATGTACAGATCAGTACAAGGCCACAATCAAACTTGATGTTCCCACTTCAACGTTATTAGATTAGGGGGGATAACTGAAGACGGGTGACCTTAGTCCAAGACAATTCATGTACTGATGCACGTTTAAACCCAGAATTTCTTGGTCAAAGAGCAAGACTCACACTGCAAGGGCTTGAGATCTTCAACAAGATCATTGGCATGTCAAAGATAGTTCAGGGAACATTACAACAGACATACATGAATTCCATCTTCTCAAGAGAAAGAACCAAACTCAAAGATCAAAGAACTAAGCCACCTGCACTGTTTTTTAATAGCTATTCCTAATTAATGACCAAAAATACTTTATAATTCCTGAAATCACATCAACATGTCTGTCGAGGAAGTAATAACTATCCCAGAAACAAGCTCAAAGAATTAATTTTGTGAATGAAATAACCAACAACAGATATTTTTAGATCTTTCCAGACAAGAGAAGTTATTTTCACATTTATCTAGCTTTCATTGGAATCAGTCAGCAGATTTTAATTTAATGTAACAAGTTTATATGGTTTACATTTCAAATTAAATCTTAAAATAGATTCCTTACAATCATAGAATGATATATCTTGACCCTTGTGAAATTCTTGTTATTTCTTTCTATTCAGAGAGTATATGATTTAAACAAGGGTACCTGTTAATAAGTTACACAAAATATAACCTTTGATTATCTAGGAAATTCTTGTTATTTCTTTCTATTCAGAGAGTATATGATTTAAACAAGGGTACCTGTTAATAACTTACACAATATATAACCTTTGATAGTCTAGGAAATTCTTGTTATTTCTTTCTATTCAGAGAGTATATGATTTAAAAAAGAGCACCTGTTAATAAGTTACACAATATATAACCTTTGATAGTCTAGGAAATTCTTGTTATTTCTTTCTATTCAGAGAGTATATGATTTAAACAAGGGTACCTGTTAATAAGTTACAATATATAACCTTTGATAGTCTAGGAAATTCTTGTTATTTCTTTCTATTCAGAGAGTATATGATTTAAACAAGGGTACCTGTTAATAACTTACACAATATATAACCTTTGATAGTCTAGGAAATTCTTATTTTTTTCTGCATGCCCTGCGTCTTGAAAAACACCCACCACTACACATAGAGTTATCACCGTCGAAATTCAGAAAAGTCTTACGATTAGAGCTTAAGTACTTTACATTTGAAAGTTTGACTTGACTTAAATCTTTGGTCAAATCAAATCTTAGTGCATAACTTATGCTAATGAACTGGGGGAGATGGTTTCTGACTTCCACCACCACATATGACCCAGAATTTGATATACTTCGACCTTAGATATATACATAACTTAAAGCTAAAAGGAATTTGATAGAAAATTAACAAATGATAAAATGATCTGAAAAGAACCTTCCTGACATTTCCCATAAATCTCAGTTAATATCAGAATTCAATTTGGTTTCCCGTCTGTTTTGTTTCAGTTGGAAAGATTTTTAATTATCAAAACAGAATATGTTTTATGTCCTAAAGTCTGATCTGAATCTTGTAAGGCCTTAAAGGCACATTCCACTTTTTTGGAAGTCAAATAATTTTTTGTTCAAATTTGTGAAAATTATACACTCAAATCTATAGAAATAAATGATTCCCATTACGTATCTGAAGGTTTTCACTCAAAAAATCCAGCCGTTGATTTCTAAACACCAAATATAGGATTCAACTAATCATATCGTGCCATTATAAAACCAAAACTAGGTCAAACTGCTTAATTAACAATTAGTACTCTCAGTTTTTAATCAACACTTTTAAAATATAATTCAATTTGATCAAGAAGATACATGCATATACTTTAGAAATATTTTGAGGTATAATTTACGACATTTTTGATAATGAAAACTTTTTAAAAAAGAGTAGAATATCCCTTTAAGCAATTATGGATAAACAACTTTAACATCAAAAAGGTAATCATCTGATTTTAGCTAAAATTTAAAGTAAACCTTTCTTCATTTCCCCGTCTTCATTACCTCAATTAGATTCAGAAGAGTAGGGCGTAAAACTCCATTTTATTTCATTTCCTTCTTCTTTTTCTATCAATATCGTGTGAACCTCAACAGGTGAAGTAAAGGTAAGGGAACGGTTATCACAACTCAGTGGGTCGTAAGCTCGGCAATATTTTCACAGATACCAAACCACATGTTACAACCTAGCAGGTAACCAGATTATCTGCTGTAGAAATATTATCATTCAAACTATTTATATCTTCAATAATTCTAATTAAACAGCTGTTGGGTCAGGGCTGAGTTCACCAATAGTTAAAATCCTCTACAGAAAATTATCTTTGAAATCAGATTCTATTTCTTAGTACACCCTCAATTGCATCTAAAGTGTTTAAGAATTTAACTTTTGAAGAATCACATGTCGCTTTGAGATTTTTAAGGACAACCATCTAGGCTCTGGCCAATCATTTTGGTTTTGTACAAAAAAAAAAAAAAAGAACTGAACTGAACAGTATTAGCCTAACTATATATAGACACAGTTTTAAGGAACAACAATCACTGGTTAAAGTTTTATGCAATGTTTCTTAGACTAACTATAAAAAGGAACAGTTTTACGCAACAACAATCTATGCCTGAGGACGACAGGGCGGTGCTCTGAAACATGTCGAAACGTTGCATAAAACTTTAACCAGTGATTGTTGTTCCATGAAGCTGTGTCTATATTTCATAGTCACAATTGCTAAATGCCATTTAAAAACTTTAACCTAACTATAAAGGCAAGAATTCGTAAGAAAATCATCCATCCTTAAATTCAAGCCATTTCCTTGAGAAAACAAGCCATATTTTATCATTATACTGCAAATATACATCTAGAAGACCATAAAACCTTGAAGTTTACATTCTATAAATATTTCCAAGACAGAAAAAAAGTTACATTGTTCTGACTTCCATTAGAAAATCCAACAACAATGAAAATGTGATGACCAAGTTATTTTAAAAACAAGTAGAATTTTTATTCTGAATTCGCCCCAAAGAAACAAGAAAAAATATCAGTTAAATTCAAAAAGGAAAAAAAACCAGTGACAGGAAGAAAACAAGAAATAGGAAGTGAGATATTTAACGAAAACAATGCAATATAAATAAACTGTACTAAATGCACCAGTCTCCATTCTTATCAGGTTTAATTCAACAATAAATAAATAAGCCAAGAAATTAGACATATACTCTAAACAATTCAAACCATTAACTTCAAATTCAGATTTCTAAAATTAAATCAGAGTTGCGTACTGTGTTACCAATGATAATTCATTTTGATAAACCTAGAACCATAAGACCACCCATGATTTACACCTTAGAGGCCAATCAAATAATTATATTACCAGATACAGGTTTAATTTCACCTGATTTGATCATCTTGTTGAATTGTTAGGAGCCAAAAACAGGTTCCATATCAATAGGTTTTTATAACCTCAAATGGACAAAAGATGACTGTAAACTAAAATTGAAATTTGTATTACTAGACTGTATTAGCCACTCAGAGGCTCTATGGTTTGATAAAGTCACGGTGCTGCATCAAGTATCCTTGAAAAGTAAGTATGACACTCACTCAAGTAGGTAATTTCCTATCAAATTGATGTATTCCAATGCTGAAATCCACAGTCCCTACTTGCGACCTAGGCCAGTGCTTCTATAAGAGCTTACTAGTTTTAAGTTGGACCAGTATGATACGTCATTATGCCAAATTGACACAACATTTCTAAAACATCTGATACCATTCTGTGGCTTGGTTTGTCAAAGAATCCACAATTTAGGCTCAAAAGCCCTTAAAGTTTCATGTACTAGCTTGAACAGTGGCAGAGCCAAAAGGCAGCTACCCCCATGCCAAATGCAAGTTTTTCGGGCATGACTCTCATAACTAGGTTAGAAATTCGGGCAACCTCGGACGTCAACCTGGCTCCACCACTGATCTTGTTCAGGTAGAAAGTATGACATAAGATAATAATATTTGATTGCAAATAAGAAATAAGTATTTGAAAATATAAGAAAATATAAATTATTTTATGTGTAACAGAATCTAATTTACATCAGTATCTACTACTTGAATAATTTACACAACAATCTAACAGATTAATTCTGTATTTTTTCTCTGCCAACAGTCAGAATAGTTTATTATTTTCTATTTTCTTACGACCACCCAAACTTTATGAGACTAGCACCAATTTTAAAACTCCTTAGTATCTATTACAATTAGTTAAATTCTCTTAAATAACCCACAGGTACTAGAACCAGTTATTACACGAAATATAGACAGGTACTAGAACCAGTTATTAAACACGAAATATAGACAGGTACTAGAACCAGTTATTAAACACGAAATATAGTAAGTAGTGAATTGAGACTAGATGAATGAATTGAGACCAAATGAATGAAATGAGACCAAGAAAATTTTAGAAAAAATGAATTGATTTTGTGCATTCTGACACATATTTTGGACAAAAAAGGTAGACATTTAAATTTGTTGAAAATAAAGTGGGGGTACAATTGGGGGTGCAAACCACTTTTCTAGGGGGGCCCCCCTGAATCCCCAGCGTCCATTTAAAAACCTTTATTCTGACAAATCTATTTCTATATCTACTGAAAATGAGATACTTTACCTGTTTAATTGATGAATTATCCAAATTATCAACTTACCTTACCAGGACTACTATAGAAAATAATCTTATAATATATATATTAAAGAGCTTTCAGATCTGAAATACGAAAGAAATATATGGTCCTCATATCATAATTCGTTCAAGTAAAAAAATTCGCTCTGCCGAAATTACCTGAAATTTTGCACTTATCATTGATTGCACTTCACCCATGTTGGTTTTTAGTTTTTCTTTGGTTTAAAAATAAACAATTGTCCTCATGTCCAAACTAGATCTATTTCGTAAATAACAGCAACATGGCCTAC
Source organism: Lottia gigantea (assembly GCF_000327385.1). Taxonomy (NCBI): domain Eukaryota; kingdom Metazoa; phylum Mollusca; class Gastropoda; family Lottiidae; genus Lottia; species Lottia gigantea. Next base: position 1,460,894 of record NW_008710211.1, read on the forward strand.
TTCAGGTGTAAAACCACATATAGGTGTTAAAGGTAACCACAGGTATAGAATGTTGAAATTGTGTACAGGTGTTAACATGAGGTAACAAGTGGATTGATGGTATCAAAAAATCAACATGTTAACCAATTAATTGGTAAAAACACAGATTTTGTTGTTAGTCAGTATCCAATCATTCCCAATTTAATCATTGAGATTTCTGTTAGTGGGTGAAATAACTTTTGACCATAATTTGAAAAAAATTTAACACAAAAAAACTCAATTTTTGCTCTAAATTGGATTAGCAAATGATCACATTAGTGCCAAATTTCAGCAGATTTTTCCAGCAATAGTGTTTCTTAATATTTCCAATATCTTAATATCTTCCACTCGTGTTAAAAGTGAATCAACAGATAATTCTGGATGTAAATCGAGTAACACGCAATTCAGGCATTAACTAGGTGGCACCACCAGTAAATTCATAATAATAACACAGACAATCACTTGGAGGCAGCAGTAGAGACCTGGTGGTCTACTACGAGGTATTCACCTACATGCACCAAATTTACTTATTTGTTCCACAGGCTTTTACTTGTCTACCACACAGGTTTTTACTTGTCTACCACACAGGCTTTTACTTGTCTACCACACAGGCTTTTACTTGTCTACCACAAAGGTTATTCAATGATATTCTTTTCAACTGGTGCACAACACATGCATTCACTGATATTCACAAAGAGCATTTGGTGATAGGTCCACAGGCATTCAGTTACATTCACCAAAGGCATTGATTAATATGTACCACAGGCTCCTCTGCAATCTGAACAATCACTAATATGCACTGCATGCATCAACTGGTACACAACACAGGCATCCAGTAATATGACTGACATATACTGTACCACAATCAGTACTTAGTTATATGAATAAAATGTATTCAACTATATTAATTTCACTTGAGATGTTAATTTGGATAAACACAAGCTGTTGATTGAACGCCTATAATCTAGGTCACCCCTCGTCATTTGACTGTATCAATTATACCAACTCAAAAAATCATACAATTCAGGAAGTTCAGTCGATTTTTTCCACTAATATTTTCATTTCGGCAAAATACAAGAGTTTGTCCTTGTCATAAGTATCACTTCCATCCTGATTATCAGCTTACTAATTGGTCTGCCGATAAATTCAAGTGTTTTAAGGTCACCAGAACTGATTTATTGTATAAGTACTTCCTCTAGACCTTCCGTTTTACATTTAGGTCACAGAGTTTTTATCACCAGATGAAACACACATCTAAATTAATATTCTTCTCTATTCCATTACTGTCATGAATTCTAAAATTCTACATTCTGTTTTTATAACATACAAACAATTTTAGGCATCTCTAATGTTTTCCATTTTAATGAATAGCAGAAGATTGACTGCAATTCTTTATACATAGTACAGATTCATCATTTTCACAGAATCTTAACCAAATCATATCATCTCATGGGAGCCACCAACAACCCAAAGATTTGATGCGACCATATATATCTCTTTTGATCTCTTTGCATTTCAGACACATTGATAATATATATTAATAACTTATCCACACAACCCCTTGCACTATAAATACATTACACTTTCCAAATTTCCATTTTCATAATTTGTAAGCTGATGATTCAGTAGTTTCTTTAAGATTTTCCAAAACCGATCACCATTTTCAACGAAATAAATCTTCACAAGACATAATTTCTGAAACAGTTACCAAACGTGTTCACTATTTTCAAAACAAACTCGATCTTCAAAAGAGATGTGTAAACTCATAGGAAATGATTTCTTAATGTTGCACATCATCACATCTCCACTGTGTAGTGTTTATCAACAACACCTAGGATAAAAGTGAAAGATAATTAAGAAATTTTTGTAGCAGATCTAAACTCTACATCACTCAACACTCTTACGCCTGACCTATTACACCCAAATTCTAGAATGATATATAGCATTCCTCTTATACCACAGCCATAAACACACTCCATCAAATAACTTAATACATAAAAACAATAACACTCTACAGATACTCTCTACCTCTCTCTTATCATATCACCTGGGCAGAATCTACTAAGTCCTTGAAAACTTAAAACCAAAGACAGAACCATGAAAGATGGATTGTGAAACATTGTCTAATCAAATAACTTAATACATAAAAACAATAACACTCTACAGATACTCTCTACCTCTCTTATCATATCACCTGGGCAGAATCTACAAACTTCCTTGAAAACTTTTAAACAAAGAAAAACCATATTAGATCAATTTATCACATTATTCTTTGAAACATTGTCCAATCCACAATTATGTATACACATGACTAACAAACCCTTCCATGTTCAATTGAGCAATCAGAGACCTTAAACCCCAAATAATATCCTGCCTATCTAACTGAGAAAGAGAAGCTAGTATAATATCAGTAAATATCTTATAGAGAATTAAGGAGGTAGTTTATAGTGAAAACAGTCTATTTAAATAGTCCATGGACAATTAAACACTCCAACTTCCTATCTTAATGGGGTAAAATACAAATTTATATTTCACGGCCTAATTCCGAATATTATTTAGCAGATTTGATCTCTCAATCACTTTATTACTAAATTACAAGGTAAATAACAGATCAGGTTATTCCTTTCATAAGATTCAAACTCACAAGCGCTGTCATCCTGACACTATGACAAACTGACCTATAGCCAGTTTAAAATGAATTTGATTAGTCGAATTTCATAAACTGTTTAGAAAGATTCTAACTCACAAGCGCTGTGATCCTGAAACTGATCTATAAATAGTCTAAAATGAATTGCATTAGTAGAAATTCATAAACTGTTGAAAGATTCTAACTCACAAGCGCTGTGATCCAGACACTATGACTAACTGATCTATAGCCAGTGGTAAATGAACTTGAAGGTCATCACACTCAATTACTGTTAGAAAGTTTTGAATTCACAAGCACTCTAATGCTGAGCTTATGAGACTATGACCAACTGAGCTAGAGTGAAGTGTATGGTAGGTATTAGTCTAAATAGCAAGAAATACAATATAAATTGATACAATATGGCTTCCATTTAGTTTAATTGTTAACAAATTTACTGGGAGAAAAATGGTGTAACTCGACCCAGTTGTTAGACAATTTGTTTAGATTATAGGTCTCCAGTTTGTTGTTCATACTGGACGAAAAATATTCAATTTTGTCAGTAGATTATGGTGGCAAGGTGTTCAGTTGTACGGTATTGTTATCATGACCTGCCTTGTAATGTGTCTTAACAATGAAAGGTAAAGGGCATTATTTGGTTGTTCTGGATCATACCCAACTTTTGTCAAGCCATCTTTTAACCTGTTTGTCAATCCCAATCAGTTCAAATAGTTTAGCTGGTATTTCTACATGAGGATATTAATTTCATTTAACCCCCTTCAGAGAGTCCACAAGGCTAAATGTGTTCCTAAAGATTTTGCTCTGGAATCTGAAAATTAATTATGGCACCTTTCAGAGAGTCCACATGGCTAATTTTGTTCCTAAAGATTTTGCTCTGGAATCTGAAAATAATTATGGCGCCTTTCAGAGAGTCCACTAGGCTAATTGTGTTCCTATTCTTAAAGTTTTTTATTACGAAATATTAAGATTAATTATAGCTCATTACAGAGATGGAATTTCTATATCAGGGCAGCAATTTCAGTTAACCTCCTTCAGAGAGCCCACATGGCTAATTGTGTTCGTAAAGATTTTTGTTTCAGAATATTAAGATTAATTATAGCTGTCTATCAAATGATAATATATCACTGTGACTAATGAAGAGAAGGTTAGAAGTCAAGGATAAATAATAGATAGAAAGTAGCCAAACTATTTTAACTGGTATATTTACTACCAGACCCAACTGTCAACTTACATAGTACATAATTCATCTTCTAAAACTATTCTCTATTTTATATCTTGTTGATATTTCATACTATTTACATATACATAGGTTTTAATATTGTTTATCAAAAATAGCAGGAACTGTAGGCATCAGAATGAAATTTTAATAGGGCAAATAAAAATGAAATGAATGGAGTTTTACGTCCTACTCTTCTGCACTCAATTAATCTTTAAAAAAAAAGGGCAAAGTAATCTGCCAGGACAGCAGTATTAGCTGACTCTTTTTTGATTCCCAACAGTTGATGGGATCTTTAACGTGCACAGTCTGAAATAGTGCAAAGTGTCCCTGATACACGTGTACTGACTTAAAAGCCCATATCAAATATCTTTGTGAGCTCTAAATATATTGATCAAGATCAACTATATGTAAAAATAATTATCAATTTAGCTATTTGGACTCTAAAAATGTTACACTCGAATTATAAATAATTTTTTTATTAATTTGGCACAAGAACTGACAGAAGATACTTGGCCATTGTAAACGATTTACTGTTTGTTTTTATTTGCTAACTATCATGATATATGGCACTGAAGGTCAAGGTCATTAGTATTGACGTCTGCCTTTCAGCAGAGATAAACTAATTAATCAGGAGTCTTCTTTTGATTCCATGCCATCAAGACTATCTCTTATAGAAAATAATGATATTCTTTTACTAGTTGAACTTAAACCAGATAATAGTATTACAGACATGTTTTTTTAACAGAGTAGAAGAATATCTGTTCCAATTTTCATGCATAATAGGATATTACAAATGGGTAGCAACGTAAGCTTTCTCTAATTCTGTTTTCTTTAGAGTTCCCAGCCTGTCTTCTGATTATTGTCTCTATCCAACAACTTGGGTCATGTCAGCACCTCTAACTAGCAGCACTGACAGGAGGAAAGTTCATCAATTATTTTTAGCTAATCTCTGATTGCTCAGTTAAAGTTACGCCTTGAAACCAATAGTAGATGACTATGTACAATATATACAAGTGGAAACTGTAGCACTAACTCAATGAATAATTCCACAAACCAATAATCCAAATAATCAGAAAGTCTAACATTAGAATAGATTGTGACATTAGATAGGCTGACACTGTGTCCAATTGCTTGCAGGTGCTTGATAAATCTGTAACTTTGACGAAATGAAATTCAAGCCAAATATAACTTAAATATCCCATAATATTTGGAAATAGCACTAATAATAATACCACAACCTAAAATCCTTCAAACTGAAAATCCAAATTAAAGCAGTTTGGTAAATCAGTAAATTTGACGAAATGATCTTCAAGCGAAATCAAAATGAAATATCCCATAATATTACATGAATACACTATGAATAATTCCAAAGAAAACTACAATCATCATAAGCAGAAAAGCAATGTTATTATTTGGCTGACACCGTGTCCAATTGCTTGCAGGTGCTTGGTAAATCAGTAAATTTGACAAAATGATCTTCAAGCGAAATCGAACTGAAATATCTCATAATATTAGACGAATACACTAACTCTTTGAATAATTCCAAACAACTTCAATCCAAAGAAGAAGAAAATCTAAGGTTTCAAGATAGGCTAACAGTATCTCTGCTCACTCTCCTTCCTTGGTAAAACAGTAAAATTAACAAAATGTAATTCAAGCGAAAATCAAACTGAAATATCCAATAATATTTGATGAAAACACTGACTAGAAGATTGTGTGATAGGAATAGCCATAGATAGAATGACCTCCTTTACAGTAGTAATAAAATCAATATTCCAACATCTACAGTTAACCTAGCCAACAGACTGAATACCAAGGAATTCGTTTGGTGACATATTCTACCATTATAAAACATCTTAAATACTTTACATAGTACTACACCAAAACACCATGATATCATCTTAATAACACTTATAACAAGTAGAAACAGACAGAAAAACATACACCATAATAAATTAAAACCTTGGCAAATACTGAACAATTTTTGATTAGATTCTATACTCTACAGCTGTAATCACAAGACAATATTACATAGTCCATATAGAAACACTAGAATAATATATATCTCAATATCTCACAATAAATACAGTCTTTAAACACAGCACAAAGTTGATATTCCATTCTTTTAAACAGGTGATGTAAACCTCATCCATTCTTTTTACATATCTATCTTCTGCTCCAGAGACGCGAGGCCATTTTCTGAATATCTTTAATATAAACACTGACAGTAGACAGTAGCTAGAGAATGAGCCTCAGTTTCACATTCAGGCAGTATCAATTCACATTGGAGAGTGGAACTGTCTTCTACAATGTATAACACTGACCACAACCAACCGACGCCTCCTTACCAAATATTCCAGGATTTTCTCATCTTTCCAAAAGTTGGCAGTGACTTTTTACATTTTTTTGACAATTTGAGTAATAATTTTTAAACTTGGTGACAAGAATCAAAAATTGCATGGTTTTGTTTTCATATTTTTTATCACATTAAACTTCAAATTTAATATTTTTTTTTCGGGATATTTAATATTAATTTCAAAATTTAAAGAATTCAAAAAAATTGGTTTTGTAACTATCTTGCTCAAGTGCTTATCTGGAGACAGGTCATGCAAGGATCACAGATAGGAAGCATAAGGAGTCAAAAGTGATAAACATCATGCATGTAACGTTCAAAGTGGTACACGTTCATGAGAATAGCATGTGGTGGCACTAGTAGGGGGGTCCCCTAGAAAAATGGTTTGCACCCCCTTACTTTACAAATAAAAAATATGAGTTTTATACGTTTTTGCTCCAAATCAATTCAATTTTCGAAAAAATTTTCTAGGGGGCGTCCTTTCAAACGCTCCATTAGAGACTTGCGACTATGACGCCTTCACAGAGTGGAAGCATTTTGAATTTCAGACTCTCAGGAGGCTGGCGCTCGCCACTTCATATGCCACCATTTGATCATGCTTTTAACAAAAGCTCTTTTGCATAAGTGAAGCAATGAATGAAGTTAGAATGCAACAAGGGAAATTAGCCTGGACAACATGATAAGCCAGGAATAAATGATAGAATGATGAAAGACTTATTAATCGCGTTTCCACTGAGGATTGAAAAGTAAAGCTAGCTCTAAGTTAGCTTAGAGCCAAATGTATTGCCGAACACGTTGCATTTACACTGAGTTTAACTGGTTCCTAAACGACTTTAGCCTCCATCACAAAGTCAAACATTATTGACAACTCATGATATACCAAACTACTGTTTAGACCGGTAAGAAATGCAATAGACCGGGAAGACCAGTACGCCCCCTATTGCTGGCCCTTTGCCTTTCCACTGGTTAAGTGAAAGGCGGCTTTAATAAATTGCCAAACAAAAAAAGAGAGGTTTTCGCTTCCCAAACCTTAACGTTTCGGCAATTTGCCCAGTGGAAACTCATGAAAGTTAACTTAAAGTCGGATATTTCCCTCAGTGGAAACAGAGTTATTATCCTGAGAATGAGGAGCATGTTAATTTGATTCTAAAAACAGACCCAACTACTTATAGTACTAATAATATTACAGGTCATGACCCCTAATATACCCTGAACAATGTTTCTACTGATTACAATAACTCCTCTTTCACTTTTGAAATTCTGCAACTTATAGTAATACAGTTATCAAATCATTTTTCTTAACCTGCAGACTTTCATTTTCAGCTATAAATATCATTCCTGAGAATTAAAATCTTGTTTAATGGATAGATACCGCCTTCACTACAGGTTATTCTATTCTAAACGTTTTCAGTACGTTTTTGCAAAAAAAATAAAAGCAACTGGATATCTAACTGATGAAATTGAGTTTCTTCTACAGGTAAAAGAAGTCAAGACATGAACATTATCAGTACAAGTGTCAAATCTTCCCTCCTGTTCTCAGAACGCTTTAAAATCCAACAGTCAGAGATAAGACTAAAATTTAATGGACATCGTGACAAAAACAAGTTTTCAGATTGATGAAATTTAGGACCAACACAATTGATAAAAGTACTGATATTATCACAACAACTATCAGTTATAAGCACCACTAATCAGTATCACAGACCTGATCAGACAGTAGATGATAGAGAAATACAGTGGTAGATATACTAACATATATACTATAAATATATACCATCAATATCTACTTCACACTTCATAATAACATCTGGTATATTTACAGATTATTTCTGTTATATTTACAGATTATTTCTGTTATTCTTAAAGCTACTGTTATATTTACAGATTATTTCTGTTATTCTTACAGCTACTGTTATATTTACAGATTATTTCTGTCATTCTTACAGATTATTTCTGTTATATTTACAGATTATGTCTGTTATACTTATAGCTACAGCTATATTTACAGATTACAGAAATATCTGACATTGCCTGAATTTATAACCTAGATA
>NW_008710211.1:1469228-1577360 GCF_000327385.1 Lottia gigantea
TGGCTTCGCCACTGCTCACTATAGTATAGGAGAAATCAGTAGTGGACTAGAATAGACAAATACAAGGTGTATACTAACAATGTTCAATATTGTCAAACATGGAGCATAAAAAAAGAACATCGGGACATCTCATGAGCTAAAAAATCCCAGGTAGACCTCTGTCTGTACAGGTACTATCTCTAGTATCAATTATAGAGTAATATCAGCTGATAACATCATATATTATATTGTTATGTTATAGAGCACCTGTTGTAACCTAGTTAACATCCAGGAATATATTATATTGTGTTTAATATCAAAACAATAAAACAGAACATCTGTCTCGGCTCTGACTTTCAATCAAAATAAACAAATGAAGACAGGGTAAATATAAAAGAGCAGCCTAAGAAAATGTTTACAATGATTAAAGTCTGAAGTAAAAAAAAAAGAAACCAAAGTAAAATGCAAGAAATAGAAATATAAACAGTGAAGACAGGGCCTTGATTTTTATCCCATCTAGACAACGAGATCCTCTGCATTGGACAGCCCATAACTTGTTAGGTTTAATGGCAGGTAAAAAATAAAAGTTACTATCAAGTTTTAGGTCCTACAACAGTTATAATGTTTCTGATTTTGAGAAAATGATGCAATTTTTACTGTCAAAACATCTACCAATTAAAACTATTACTAATACGACTAATAATTGTTGCTTTGTTCTTAAGGCGACTGCAATATCAGCTGTAAAAGGAAGCCGACGTTAACTTGTCATCTACCATACTTACAAGAGTTGTCCAGAGCCAGGTTTCAGCAAACATCAACTACTATAAGTCTACTTACCTGTAGACATCAGCTGATTAACTCAAGAGTTCAGACAAATTATGCCCTTGACTTTGTAATGAAGAAATACTTTCATGTTATGTTAATTGAAATCTTAGCATGTGTTAGTAAATTTTGAATATTTTGGAATTTGTGTGTCAAAAATTGTTTCGGATGTATATGTGTAATTGCATTATTTTTTATGAAATTTTTTCTGGTTTGATGATAAATGGATTGACATTTTTTTATCCCATTGGAATCATACATTGAGGTCTGACCACTAGAAAAGGGTTATGAGTCTAAGTTTCACGTTTAATTGTTAACATCGTGATTTTTTATTGTTTACCTGAAACAGAAATAGAATAAAGAGAATGAAGAAGATACTTGCCTCCCATCACAAAAATAATTTAAATCTCACCGTAGCAGACTTGTCTCTAGAATACGGCTTGGCAGATTCGGGAAAATCTCCATCCACTTCACCACTCATGCAAGAACAAAGTTTAGACAACGACAACTTATGCCGTGTCTTTTTCCTGCGAGATCCCAACATCATATAACGTCTGATTTCTTTCCAAGTATCGTTGGATGTCTGAGAAATTTTGGGCATAATCCACAATCCAAAAATCCAGAGAAATATCCACGAATAATTATTCCAATATTTAAAATTTTAAATCAGTTTTCTAGCTCCTTGATTGGTTAATCCACTTGACCTACTTAGCACATCTTAAATCAAATCTTTGATGTGGTTTACAACCTTGATGTGGTTTACAACCTTGATGTGGTTTACAACCTTGATGTGGTTTACAACCTTGATGTGGTTTACAACCTTTGATGTGGTTTACAACCTTTGATGTGGTTTACAACCTTGATGTGGTTTCAAAAATACCAAACACCTGTTAAATACATTTTTAAAGAGCTATTAAATACTAAAAAATCTTTGAAAATCTGTAAAAATAATATGATGAATTTTTAACTCAGTCAATTGGTCAAATAGCACTAAGCTAATGATAGAAACAGAAGTCAAAATTTGGTATCGCAGCCTGCAAGACAGATAAGTATGGAATGAGCAAAGGAAATACAGGCAATTACTATATATAATTTGATATGGCTAAGTATAATTCATAAATCATCCTACTGAAGATACATCCAATTAAAATGATGGTCTGATACGTAGAATATCTACGACTGGCACACTCCTGAAAACTTGGGCACTGGCGCCATGGTTCTTTATTTTTATTATATCAATAGAAACTCAATTCTACCTTACATAATACGACAGTTTTTATGAGTATTCGTCAATTCTATAAAGTCAATTAAACTGTTTATTACAAGTGATATATTGAATATTATAGCTTATTTATAACTTTCATATTTCTTGTGGTTTTTATCATATTTTCATTTTTCTTTTTACCTTATATACTGCTAATTCAAGTGTTTCCAACTTACTAACTTTCAATTTTGGCAGTTTTAAGTCTTAGAGATGAAATAAAATATGTAACCTATTTTTGCTTGATTTAAAAAAGTCATTAATTTTGAAAAAATTCAAATTATTGAAATGATTTTATAAAATATGATTTTGTTTAAAAGTTATCAGACAAACCTTTATGATATTACCTATTTTGTCATATCTGTTTCTAGGATTCTCTTGATTTGATAAATACTTATTCCTCATAGAATTATTTGTTTTGATAGTTTAACCAGATGGTTATAACTACATCAAACAGCCAAATCACAGAATTTCAGTTTATCTATAAATCTGAATGAAACGGATCTAGAAGTTCAGCCTCCAATAAAATTGTAAATTGTTTATGATGATGGTTGGATTTTGAGGAGTAGTGGTGTAAAAGTATCCACAAGTTTTATTTACATCTTTCTACAGTTCACAGTTGGCAATCATTCTCTTTGTGTTTTTTGGCAACCATCAAAACATTAAGAATTCTGGTAATCATTACTGTTATAAAAGCGTATATTTTTATAAAACTGATCTCGAGGGTACAATTCTGTGTTTTTGATGTCGAACTTCAGGTAAATATTGATCTCCTTAGTAACATAAGGGATAATAAATTCCACCTTTAGGATATTACTAAAAGTAGTATATAAACACTGGCTGAATGTTTGCCGTTTTCCCGTAAATTTGCGATGCTGATATCATCAATACACCAATCCTTTCCTCGTGGAAAATTACCCCACCTCACGTTATTTTCACCAAAACATGACTGTTTATAAACATCCATTTAAGTTTGGACAATCTGTCTGGGGATGATAATCAGGTTAATAAGATGGTAGTCATACCTCTGTACCATATCAACACACCTTACGTTACTCTATATTGTTGATGGCATCCCTGAGCCAAGTTGGTTCACAATAACAACATTAATCAATTAGTTGATTTGATTCACAGTTTTAGGTTGAAGTTCATGTTCTTAATTTATGTTACAAAGTTTCATTAACTTTTAAAGAAAATGTTAATTTTTTAATTTTCCAATTATAATAATGGTAGTTACAGAATCATACTCCAGGAGAGTACGTCTACAAAATCTGTACAAATACACATGATAACATTCCATCACAAAATCCTTTACTGTTCCATTCACAGTGCTAATTCACCAATCCATATTGTAGATTACCCTTAATATACTCTCCCAATGGACCTTCCAAAATTAGTTTTACCAATTCATTCACAAATTGTTTTTTTTACGTAGTAATCCATGCACAGAATAATTCTATCAGTATATCTTGTATTCATGTGGGCTTATGAAGTTTTTTTTCCCATATTAGACCTATCAGAGGCAGACCATTTTCATCCATGTGCCTAAGATTCTAAAATTTAGAGCTATGATGAAAATGTTTCAAGCCAGGTCCAATATCTTGACAAGACTGATTAAAGAAGTAGATGTCGCTCACTGCCGTGATGATGTTAGTAACTCTAGAATCTTATCTCTCTATCTACACTATCGTCATAATGTACCTCGTATTTCAAGTTTTGGCAAACTTTTTATTTTTGTCTTGTTTATCATTCCATCTTACACCATTCTTTTTTCTGATTTCTACTGACACAACAGGCTGTGAGATCAAATTAGGCATTCATAAATACTTTTTCATTCACTTTCCTTATTAACTTGGAGTTATTATCTCCCTTTGAACCGAGGGACTCATAATTCTATGGTTGGCTGGAACATTTAGAATTTCCACTCCACACATTTGTTTGGCCAAACTATAAAAAGCCCTCATGTCTATTCCATAACTCAAATTCTAATACTTTGTTACACTATGTTTTTCCCTGCTTTCATGAAATATACTCATTGTTGTTTTCTTTTAGGACTTGATCTCAGAATGTGTCGTATTAAAATAAAATACAAACGAGCTTGGGTTGTCCTAGGACCACTGTTAATTATAAAAACCACGTAAACAGTTTTCCATTCTAAACACTTCTGTTAGAGATGTTACATTTTGACTGAAAGAAAAAGCAGTTTATCATTAACAATAGTTTTAATAATTTGCGCATTTCAACTTTATCCCTCTTAATAGATCAAATCATTTCTTCAAATCTGGATAATATCTTAGTTCAGTTTTCAAAAATAAGGCCCTAGGTAATTTAAAATATTATTCTATGACTAAAAATCACAAAATCTTTAAATTGTCCCTTTAACAAGGGGTGAAATTCATTGTCCTAATCCGTTTTAACTCAACAAATCCCAGTTATATGACAGATCAACTTATAAACCAAATAACAAAATCTATAAATTGTCCCATTATCCAGGGGTCAAAACACAAACCTAATTCTTTTTCACCAAAATATGTGACCTCGCACATTAAACCAGGTATTAAGTAGCATTTGGTGTATGTAGAGCTATTAGTATATTTGGATTCCTGGCATCATCAGCTACATTTTGATACCAATTCCATCTCAATAGCTTTCTCCGTTCAGAAGATATAGTCAATTTAATATCCCCTTTAATACTTCACTGACAGCTTATTACTGGGCAGTGCAACTTAATACCTGATACGATGTGTGGGGTCACAAATACAACTTATACATTTAATTATAATATGAATAAAAATAACATTTGTTTGAACGATTGTCATCAAATGGTTATGACTGGTGAAAGATAAAATTCTCTCCTGGTGTGAAATAAGTCCCATATTCTATACTCAGAAGAATGGTGTTTTGTGAGGTCAGAATATTCAACAATACCTCGTAAAATAACTTTTCAATTACAAGTCTAGGATCATTCATATGTAATAACCTTTCACCCTTCACTTTACAGATATTCAGTCTTAGTCCCAAAACTCAATTGAATTTAAGCTGTCCAAATAAATATTGGCTTTGAGCTGTACTAACTACTGTGAGTGCTCCTAGAGGTAGGACATGCTTACTTATGGTAAAATTACAGCTCTAGGATCATTTATATGTAATAACTTTTCACCTTGCAGATATTCAGTCTTAGTCCAAATAACTATTAAATTTGAGCTCCTCAAAAATATCTATAATGGGTGTTCCTAGAGACAGGACATGCTTACTTTTGGTACACCTGATGCTACTCTTCTACTGAGCATCATATAAATGGTTTTGATTGTGGTAAAAATTGATCAAAGATTATGTTAACTACTTATGCTAGAAAAAGATAAGGAGAAAGACATTAGATGTTCTGAAGTGGTGGTTAACTGCCTTGCTATCAGTACTGAAGTCTAATGTATACCATGGAATTGGGATAAAGCTCTGAGAAATGAGAACATCCACCTAACCTAACAAACCTTCTATACATACCATTTAACACAATATATAATCCTATCTTATGATATATCCTATCAAAGGTCTTACTAACGTCTACAAGTGAGATTGTCAAAAACTATAGATGAGTCATTACTTATGTAAATACCTGTTAAAAAATAGAACAAAACCACAAACACATTTCAGTCACAAAAACCACCAACGGATAACTTCGTAAAAAAATTAAGATACCGTCCCAATTTATGCTAAGAAACTGTCCAGTCACAAGTTATCACTGTTTCCATTTGATAATTATCTGACCAAAACACCTGATATAGAGAAATTACAGGTAGATTATTCAACATTTACCTACTGATAAAACATGACCTAAATAAAGAAAACTCATTGAAATTTGATTGATTACCTATCAACCAAGACTGGTCTTGTGTTACTATTTTATATCATTACAAATTAGAAAGATATGTTAGGGCAAACTTTATAATATGAGGTCTATATCTGCGATATCCATCTACATATATCCGAGATATTCTGAATCTTTTTAGTCAATGCAGGTGTAGATGTTTTGTTAATTGTTTTTGATTAGTTTACAAAAATCATAATTTCTGTCAGCATTCATACCATTACGCCATACCAAACTTAAAAACGATAATTCCTTAATTCAAATGAATAATTCAACATTTAATTCAAGCTTTAGAATTTGACCATATCCAACTAATTCAAATGAAATGAAATTAATGGAGTTTTACGTCCTTCTTTCCTGCACCATGTGGGCTAATGAAGACGGGCAACGCCATGCAGGGTGCAAGAGGGAAATTTTGCCAGGATAGCGTGCTCTTTTTCAATTTCCAACTGTCGAGGGATCTTTAACGTGCACAGCCTGTAGCACCTACAGCATCTGAACAACTAGATGAGGTATTATCTCGACCTATGCCGGGATTGAACCATGTACCTTCAAGTTAGCTAGCAAGCATCTAACTCACTAAGCCACCGCGGCTCCCAACCAATTCAAAATGAATAAAAATTCTGTTTGAAGATCAAACATGCATACAATCAATTACATGTTTGTAATGCACTTCTTTTTCAAAAAGATAATTCCTGAATTTTAATATTCCTACCCTTAATTCCAACCTGAAGATTACCAGACCAGACATTAAGCTAAATCCAGAGTCTAATATATACATAGAAGAAGAACAGTGTCAGGCAGCCATTACAAACAGTGGCCATTACATTAGTGGTAAATATTCAGAAAAAATGAGAAAAAAATCAATATCAGCTCTCAGCATAACATTATACCTTGTATATATCTAATATACATCAAAATATCAACTTAATTACTCAATATTGTTGAAATTTACCCTAAATCTGATGAAATATTGACAAAGATAGCTACCTCATTATCCAGTAATATTATTCCTGTTTTTAAGCCTCAATATTTGAGTCGCTTGCATCATTGAAGATCAATATGTATTGACCAGTTTGTTGTTAACGATACTGGGTTGTATCTGTCTCGCTGCCATCATTAATAATCAGTAGAATATCACTCACTAGCACTCTAACACTCTATATAACGCCTGATATACCTGTAAAGGTCTCTGTCACAGACTACAGTTTGCATTATCTTAACAAGTTTAAAGGTGCAGTCTAGAAGTTTCAATATTAAATTAAAAACGATCCGATCTGCAAAACATTGGTAGCAGCTTATGAACTTTTCACAAGAGGAGGTATATCAATCAAAAGTGAATAAGTATTTAATAATGAAAAGTGGTTTCAGGTATCTAGAAGAGTAAGCATACCCTGCCTGGCTTTACACCAGTCATAGCTGCTAAAAACTTTGTAAATAAATTATCTTGCATTGCAAGGAAAATAACAATGTCCAGTTTGTTTAAAAAAAAAAAAAGAATCCTATTTCAATATTTTTAGAAATCTAAAAAAAAAGCCTTTTGAAACATTTTGCAACACAAGACATACTCAAAGAACAAATACAAAATTAGCCAGAGGGGAAGAGCTAAAGGAAAGGATTATCTCCTCTTTTTGGCCTAAGTCAAAGACTATCTGTCAGTGCCAGACATTATGTAGAATGAAACCATAAGGAGTCAATACACCATTATGTATTTGTCAATATGTGATACAATGTCACCAGCTGGTACAATGTTATATAATTATTTTGTAAACAAAATAGTAAAACTGGTTTTTTTTATATCCATATTTTTTTTGATACAAGTTATTATAAAATATCTCATTAATATAAAAAAAATCAATTGACTAGCAATCGACAATCTGTAATTTTAATAAGCTGAACACCAACATAAATTTTTTAAAAACGTTTAATGCACGAATTTTCACCTTGTGACAAGTTTGACAGAAAGACACTGCTATTTCCAATCTTCCAATTATCTTAGTTGAACCTACCTAAACTCGCTAAAAGTTATACGAATTACCTCGATTTGCATCTCTCTAAGAGAATCCATATAACTAATAATGTTTTTTTTGGTATATTTATTACTCAAGCTTTTTTGAAATGAAAACATTAGAATTTGTAGAAATGCCATGCTTCCTCTAGAATTGAATTGGAAGATATTTTGGTATACATGTATTTGCAAAATGTTAAATTAAATATTGAGTAAATCTGAAGCTATAAATAGAAATCTATAAGCAAGAGATTTTATTATTGTATATAAAAAAAACGGCCTTGACATTGATAAGTTGAAACCATGGAAACAGAATGACTGCTGGATGACAGCAATGGTATTGATTTATTCTGCCAATTCCTGTTGTTACTATATTCTCTCAACATATCACTCCTAAACAATCACTAGTATAATATCAGACTTGAGAGAATAGAGATGAGAAGGGGGTGGAGGCACTATAGAGGGCATGGGATTCCTGTTGATACTATATTCTCAGACCTGTACAATCTAAAGGTAGAGAATAGGGAGTAGGGGAGAGAGGGTGAGGGGGAGATGTCATACAGCATATTTAGATATTATTAAGAATCCTTCCCAAGGGGCAGCTAAAAATGTCCATTATCATATCAGACTCAGGATTAAATCAGGAAAATGAGATTACAGGTACCATCTTTGGAAGTATACAATGCACAGCAACAAAACATAGAGGTAGTGAAAAGTCTTGCTTCTATAAATTATAATCAAAACCTATTTAACTATCCTCAGATACCATCTCCACCTCTTTCAGGAGGTTACATTTCTCTCCATCACAACTCTGTTATTAACCTTTTAGAACAACTAGGTTTGTCAACTTGGTATCACAGAGAAAAAATGAAATGAAATGAGTTTTATGTCCTACTATTCTGCACCATGTGGGCTAGTGAAGACTGGCAACGCCATGCAGTGTGCAATGAGGGAAATTTTGCCAGGACAGCGGCATTAGTCTGCTCTTTTTCGATTTCCAACTGTTAAGGGATTTTTAACGTGCACAGCCTGTAGCACCCGTGATTTATTGTCAACCGGGGTTGAAAAATCGGAATCCTGGACCTTCAGGTTGGCTAGCAAGTGTCTAACTCACTGAGCCACTGCAGCTCCCAGCATCACAGACTGGCAACACTGTACAGTGTGCAATGATGAATATTTTGTCAGCAGCATCAACCTTCTCTTTTTCAGCAAGCACAGCTGCAAGCACAGCTACAAGCAACCAGAGTTTTAGATATTTGTCCCATTCTATAGATATCAACACCTCTTAGCTTCCATCTGACAGGAGCAAACAGAAGTGAACCCCAAGAGATTATACAAGCACCTGTAAACTATACATCATCACAAATGAAGTGTCTTAATTTTATACTGTAAGGATCTATACAATGTGAATTGAGCGATGAAGAACGTTTGTTCTGTACAGTATTTTACAGTATATACACAATGTTAATTGAGCAATTAAGAACGTTTCGCTCGAAAATCAACATTTTTTTAAAAAACTTGCCCACACTTCAAAGATCTGAAACAAGTTGTGAATTACCTCTAAGAATATTGATGAAGATCTGAATGAATGATAAAAAGTAAACAATAGATCCATTAACTCTGGTATAATTAATTGATATTAAGACTAAATATAGCCAACGATAAAACAGAAATAGAATTACAAGCTATTTTTACTATCAACCATCTATTTTTTAACAGTAGAGTCTGTTTAAATAACAGATCACAGGAAGCTACTACGATAAGCTAATATCAATTCCTTGTTAAGTTTTCTTTTAACGACTTCTGTCATAACTTAAATCAATTTTTTATATTTTCTTGTCTACAATTACTGAAATTTCAATATTCAAATGTTGGTTTCATACAATATTTTTGTCTCATTCTAAAAAATGTTTTTAGATTCGGATTTAAAACTAAATTTTAATTAGAAAATGAAATGAAGGCCTATTGATATTAAGTTCTGTATATTAATCATTTTCTTCCTGTTTTTAAAGACTTAAAAGAAGAGAAGCTTTTTGTATACAGAATGTTTATTATAAAATACTAAGATATATAGATATACTACTTCTAGTTTTATTACATACTACGTTTCAAAACACATACAGGTAACATTAATAACACAAGTTATATAGATATACTACTTCTAGGTTTATTACATACTATGTTTCGAAACACATACAGGTAACATTAATAACACAAGTTATATGGATATACTACTTCTAGGTTTATTACATACTACGTTTCAAAACACATACAGGTAACATTAATAACACAAGTTATATAGATATACTACTTCTAGGTTTATTACATACTACGTTTAGAAACACATACAGATAATATTAAAAACACAAGTTATATAGATATACTACTTCTAGTTTTATTACATACTACATTTAGAAACACATACAGGTAACATTAAAAACACAAGTTATATAGATATACTACTTCTAGTTTTATTACATACTACGTTTAGAAACACATACAGGTAATATTAAAAACACAAGTTATATAGATATACTACTTCTAGGTTTATTACATACTATGTTTCGAAACACATACAGGTAACATTAATAACACAAGTTATATAGATATACTACTTCTAGGTTTATTACATACTACGTTTAGAAACACATACAGGTAATATTAAAAACACAAGTTATATAGATATACTACTTCTAGTTTTATTACATACTACGTTTAGAAACACATACAGGTAATATTCATAACACAAGATATATAGATATACTACTTCTAGGTTTATTACATACTATGTTTCAAAACACATATGGGTAACATTATTAAGTATGTATGTGTTTCGAAGCGTAGTATGTAATAAATGCAGAAGTAGTATATCTATATATCTTAGTGTTTTATTGTAATCTTCCTACTTCTATAAGTCTTATATACAATAGAATGTTTATTGTATACAGATATATATATATATATATATATATATAAGATTTGCTTTCAGATGATTGTGATGAGTCTGTACCACTGTTTTTTGTTGTTTTTTTTAGTACTAACTGAACTAAATTTAACAGCACATATAATTCGAACTTTATGATCTAGACCCGTGCTTTTTATTGGAATTCTATTCTTGTAACACCCTAAACATACTATTCGTAACACCCTAACACTAACATAAACATACTATTCATAACACCCTAACACTAACATAAACGTACTATTCGTAACACCCTAACACTAACATAAACATACTATTCGGTTGTCAATTCCTTATCTTTAGTTTAGTTTTACCATCATTGTCAACAGTTTAGACCAATTTACAATCACAAGACAACTTTTCACTGATAATCAAGTGCTCATATATCAATTACAGATCAAGCCATTTAGAAATATTATAATACACTTGATATCAGGTGTTAATAATAAAATCTCATAAAAAGAATCTGAAGCAACCATCACAAATGCACGTTATGTGGAACTTCAAATTGATATTTAGTAGAGTATAGAGAGCAAAGGTCACAGGTCACAAAAGCTGGTAGATATGCGTACATGTGTTCATCAATAAGGATTCAGCACTGTGGTTCACATTCACGGTGGTGAATTTAACCAATCATTATCTTTCATTAATGAAATGAAATTGATGGGAGTTTTACATCCTACTTTTCTGCACCATGATATTTCATTAGAAAGGGGTTGCACCAGTAAATTAAAATTAGACCCAACTTTCGTTTCACTTTTTTTTATTAGTTTTTATTTTTAGTATAGCCACTTCACAGAAGGGTCTAACAACTGAAGTCTTGAATATTCGTCAAATTAACCTTTTGACCTTTTTGTACAGTAAAATACTCCTTTATCTGAGTCTGTTAAAAAATCATTAAATAGTTCTGAAACTTTACCTGTACATGACAAATCAGAATATTCACTTACCTTGTCTATGATTTTATCTTTGAATAAATCAAATTACAAAATTCACTTACCTCATATCTGGAACATTTCTAAAATAAAACTTTCATCAAATCATTCATATTTAGAATTTGTATTTGTAATCATTTTAGAGTTATTCCTTGTTTAGTTTTGATATGCATGAATTTGTATTTAAATTTGTATTTTGTTAATATTTAAGCTATACAGTAATGTATTGTTTATAAGACATACAGAAGTATGAAGATTACAGTAAAACACAAAGATAATATCTATATATCTTGTGTTATTAATGTTACCTGTATGTGTTTCTAAACGTAGTATATAATAAAACTAGAAGTAGTATATCTATATAACTTGTGTTATTAATGTTACCTGTATGTGTTTCGAAACGTAGTATGTAATAAACCTAGAAGTAGTATATCTATATAACTTGTGTTATTAATGTTACCTGTATGTGTTCCGAAACATAGTATGTAATAAATGCAGAAGTAGTATATCTATATATCTTAGTGTTTTACTATACAGTAACGGTTGTAAAAAAAATTTCATGTGTAATAGTATCATGTTTGTTATTTTTAAAATAAACGTTGTTCTGCTATTAAGAAAATTTAATTTAAATATAACTTCAGTAACGAAGTGAGAGTTATTTTTGTGTTGTAATCTTATTAAAGTACAGGAAAAGGCACTATGAATTTCTATAGTGAGCCTAAAGTGAAAGGGAGGTAACTCTATTTAAGAATTTGTAATAAAGTATTCATTGATATTTTGTGGTGTATCTAAAGAAATTGTTAAGCCTAAAATAGAGTTTTTAACCAGAATTGTTTAATGTTTGATAAGACAGTGATAAATGACAGTTATGTAATCTTAGTAAAGTTAACTGTGTATTGTCTGTGGTATAAGGGAGGTAACTCTATCTACGGTATTGTCAATACTTGGTTGTGTTTGTTGTTGTAATGTTGATACAAGGTGTGGTATTTAGATGACTTTGAAGATGTTCAAATGAGCTTTTATTTTGTAGCATTAACTGATTAGGGAGGCTAAAATCTCATCCTTCAGGCCAAGACGTATGGAAAGAATAGTAATTTCTGTACACATAAATTCCTCTGTACTCTGAGTTTCATATAATCCATGTGCATATAAACAATCTTGTATGGTAATTTGATTAAGTTTTTTTTAACATAAACATGTTTTTTGAATTGAAGTTTTAGCCTCCGATCAGTTCAACCAACATCAGACTAAATCATTTTCTAGGTTCACAGAAAATAGCAAACTTTATTACTTTCGTTTTTCAGAAATTTTACCATTTCTTAATCAAGAATTACAGAAAGATTACAGAAATAGGTGTAAATTTATTTAAGTTTTGAATGTACTTCTCAAATTCAAATCAAAAGTAAAGTACCATAAAATTCAACGCCACTTCTTAAATTGCCAGCATTAATTGCAATAGTATTCTATAAATAGAGGAAATTTACTACCTCATCTGGAGAAAGATGAAATTACAGTTGAAAATGTGTAATGGTTTTCTCATCAAACGAAAGATTTGGTTTTGCTTTTTCCAAAAATATCACAAAAATTAGAAAATAAATTGACTCTGAAATCAAGTCTAAAAATAAATCGCTACTCAAGTTTTCCAGATGAATTCAGAATAAAACATATCCAAAAATAGCATCATTTTAAAGCAGATATTACATTGACATTAGTTTGTCGAAACCAATACTATACTTAAAGATGGGCTCCATTTATGAAAATGACAATCTTATATGAATAGAAAGTAGAGGTGTTCTAATGACTTCGAAAAATACCAGTTTGTCTCACATGTCCATAATTAATTCATAATTAGCTAAATTAGAAGAGAATTACTAGCAGAATTTCAATGACTGATCAAAAAGTCTTTTTTGTTTATCCAGACTGTACATACATGGACATTTATGATTGGTTAAAACTCTTAATTATATGCAATAAGAACATAATGATATTATTAAGAATACATGATAATTCATTAGAAACACCAATTAATCAAATAGTTTACTTAATTTGACACTAAAAAATAAGGAAACCCATGTTTAAGTCCAATTTTGAATTTAACCTATGATCGAATAACGAATAAAAATGATATTTATCTATTTTGAGGTTTCTCTTTTTTAAGTTTTTTTTCTTCACATTTTTTCATAAATTTTTATGCTGAATCATAGAATAAATTCATCTCTGAATTTTTCATTCTTCTGATAAATTGTATGATTACTATGATCAAATTTAGACTTGTCATCTTTAAATGAAGTAAACTTTCAGGTTGAAAGAATTAAAAAAGAGTTATAAGGTAATCTCATCAGAATTTTGTTTTCATCAGTGAACCTAGAAAATAATTGAGCTTGGTAGAAAATATTATAAATATAATCCCAACTTACAGGTAACTTGACGGCTGATAGAGGGTTAATGATGGTTTTCTTGGTGAGTTTTGTTGGTTCCAGATACGTTGGTGATTGTTTCTCTATTTTACCGTGACTCAGTTTACGTACTGGATTAGTCAGCCATTTTCTACAAAAAAGACACAGAATTAGAATCTATTCAGGGACAGAAATATTGCCTTACCTCTTGTGTTTAAAGTCGAAAATGAAATGAATAGAATAAATTTTCTTGGTATATTTTGAATTATCTATCTCTTGGTCAAAAGCGGAGATAAAACTAAACATATTCAAGATATTTGGAAGAAACGGTTGACAAATCTTTTTTTTTTTTTAAAGTTATAACCAAATTACATTGATAAAACAAGGATTCAGCCTCATTACTCCTATTTATTTAGTAACATAGTAAGTGGGGTCCAAAATATGACTGTTACCAAAATATGATTTTAACTTATATTCTAGACAGCATTCAATAGACCTCATTCTAGCCTCGTTTTTGAGATACAGAAATCGAGGTTCATAACGCAAACTTCGTCATCCATTGATAAGATAGCGACGTCATATGAATGAAGAACCTATGTGACGACTCTGAACATCCAATCAACAGCGAGAAAATGGGCTTAAAACTGTCATTTCTCAGAAATGTGATGGTAAAATTCATCTGAAAGTTTAAGACGTCAAAGTGGCGATTATATTGCAGTGACACCACCCTTGCGTTATGAGCCTCAATCTGGATTCAATATGGCGAACACGTGAATAGGGTCAATGTTTGAAGGTTTGAAAGACATTTTGAGATATTAAAGATGATGAAACCACACATAAACGGAAATATTTTTACCTGAAACTACTGCGTCGCTTGGTAACAGGTGAGGAAGCTCCTGGCATTCCATCCATAGATTCTACAAATAATAATAATTTATATATTAAGATGATTATGACGAAGACAATTCCAACTGAAAACTAGTCAACCTTTTCTGCTTCTAACAGCTACAACAAAAGGCGCGCTAATCCAAGATTACGAGACAAAATGTCATTTTCCATTTTGTAATTTTCATGTTTCTCTTATGTGCTCTTTTGTCTCTGACCTAAACCATTCTTCCCTTCTCTCCATCTAATGTGATATATGATAGGCCTATAACAAATTCCATGAGGAATTATTGAAGCTATGTATATTATAATAGAGACAAGATGACTCACCATCCAGATCCATGCTGGTACGACAACCAGGACCTTTAAGTATTGGTATAGGTTTGAGTATAGCGATGGGAACCAAGCCTTGGTGTGATTCACATCCATCTTGTTCTATGGTTCGGACCAGACACCAGTCTAGCTGACCTGGAGTTGGATCAATCACTTCTACTGGTTGACCTTTGTGAACAGTCAGTTCCGAGTTGGCACAGGCGGCAAAATCTTCCAGCACACTTGTTACATCACTTCCTCCCTGCAAAACATCAAAGAAAAAATTAATCAAAATTTTGAATTATTCAAATTCTGAAATGAATAAAACATCTGAAAAAAGGTTCTTCTCCTGGGTTTTATTGTACATAACTTCGCAACATATTCACATAGGAGATACAAAGTCTTCTTGATTGTAGAACCTCAATATATATATGTTTTGGGGTGTCTGTCTGAAATGTTTAGGCTGAGCAAACAAAATATAAAAAAAAGCAATATCTGTGAAAATGGATTTTAGAGAAAAATGATATCGGATAGGTCTGAAAAAATGCCAAGTTGTTTAAC
The DNA here is from genome assembly GCF_000327385.1 of Lottia gigantea. Classification (NCBI taxonomy): domain Eukaryota; kingdom Metazoa; phylum Mollusca; class Gastropoda; family Lottiidae; genus Lottia; species Lottia gigantea. The sequence continues at coordinate 1,485,215 of NW_008710211.1, forward strand.
ATGTTAAGATGTAATTTTGTGAAAAGATGTCTCATATCAATGTAATTATGACTTCAAAAAATTATATCTAGACAAGGAAATCCCCAATTCTTACTTTATAAATAATACTGCCATCCTGAATAATTTAGCAAAATATACCTTTTTATCTTTCAAAAAGAGAAAGTTATTTTTTACTAACAAAGGCTAAATTAGGCCAGTTACTATATTATGTAAATGTTTATGATTTGTATAATGGGCCTGTGGCCTCTTTATTATTGAATAAAACTATCACAATAATCCTGAAGTAAAAAGGTTATCGATGTATTAAAGTGTATTAAAGTATGTTACATGTATGTTACATGTTTTAAAGTATGTTACATGTTTTAAAGTATGTTACATGTTTTAAAGTATGTTACATGTATTAAAGTATGTTACATGTTTTAAAGTATGTTACATGTATTAAAGTATGTTACATGTATTAAAGTATGTTACATGTTTTAAACTATGTTACATGTATTAAAGTATGTTACATGTATTAAAGTATGTTACATGTATTAAAGTATGTTACATGTATTAAAGTATGTTACATGTATTAAAGTATATTACATGTATTAAAGTATGTTACATGTATTAAAGTATGTTACATGTATTAAAGTATGTTACATGTTTTAAAGTATGTTACATGTTTTAAAGTATGTTACATGTATTTAAGTATGTTACATGTTTCAAAGTATGTTACATGTATTAAAGTTTATTACATGTATTAAAGTATGTTACATGTATTAAAGTATGTTACATGTTTCAAAGTATGTTACATGTTTTAAAGTATATTAAAGAATGTTACATGTATTAAAGTATGTTACATGTTTTAAAGTATATTACATGTATGTTACATGTATTAAAGTATGTTACATGTATTAAAGTATGTTACATGTTTTAAACATGCTGTGAGTGAAGAAGTTTTCAGATGTTTTAAAGTAGAAATGAACAATATATTTATGAAAATAGTTAACTGAATTTTAAAATGATATTTTTGTATGTAATATAACATTTTCTAGGACATTTTGTCTACAGTATATCTTTCCCAATAAAACTAACAAAAGCAACTATTTGTTCATCTTATTGAAAGATTTTCATAGTATTTAATAATCATAAATCTACTCCATTTTTCATTTTGTATGGGATTACTGAAAATTTGAAAGTTTGTGTGACTTGTACACATGTATGTCTACAGCATTTATATTTCGGGGAGAATTTCCACATTTCCAACAGTCTGAAATATCAGGAACTATGTTAAGGGTAAATTTACTATTTCACTATATTCCAGTAGGAATGTGGTCAGACAAAGAGACCGCAGTAAGTTGAAAGCATATGACACCCAATAATACAGAAAGAAAAAACATGTAAATCAAGTAATTAATTCTGAATTTATTTAACAAGCCAAAATAAACAACACACCACCAGTTTTCTCTACGGTCAAATTTCTAATTCAAATTATCAGCTAATAATCTCCAACCCAAACTCTCATATTTATAAACAACTAATGAAAATAGCCTCCAATCTGAATGTTTATTCACGCTATCACCTCCATCGTGAAATACGAAATCATTCCCGGCATCAATTAAAATAAACAATCTCTCCGATTATCTTAATTCTTATCTAGATTTAGGCACCCAGTTGCAATCTTTTGGCAATTAACATTTCTTTCTGATATTTAATGCAGTTTATTTTGTTTTAACAAATTTACTGGCATTAATCCTGACAAGTTTCAGATACAGGCAGATCAACTTGGCTATTAAATGCTTATACAAAAATTCATACTTGTGTTAGATGGCTATGATAAAATAGTCTCATAAAAGCACTGGCCAAGGTCACAAAGTAAAGATTTATGATAAAACAAGGTGCAAGTTAAAGGTTAAGATAATTAGATGTGTTAATTATGGATGTCTTTGTAATCTTGATGGCAAACATCTTTACCAACATAAACACCCTTGCTGTTATTGAAACAACAAGCATCAACTCTACAATAGCTTTTACAAATGATAAGATTCATTTCAATGTCTGACCCCAACCCTTGACAAAATCAGATACTAGAAACTTGCATTGTCATCCATTCTGTTATTGAACCAACAAGCATCAATGCTAAGTACAATAGCAGCCTTTCCAATGACAGACCCTGACCCTTGCAAGATCAGACACTGACAGAAGATTGGTTGGGTGTTGGGATTAGTAACAGTGCAGCAATAGCTCATCCAAGTGACAATATGCCTTTTCAATGATACCCGAAAGATTAAACACTGAAAGCAGATTGGTTTGAGTGTTAGCTTGTTTTCTATTGATGCCACACATTCTGTTAATGAAAAAAGTATCAGTTCTACAATAGCTCATCCAAATGACAATCTGCCTTTTCAATACCCCAACCCTTGCAAGATCAGACACTGAAAGCAGATTGGTTTGAGTGTTAGCTTGTTTTCTATTGATGCCACACATTCTGTTAATGAAAAAAGTATCAGTTCTACAACAGCTCATCCAAATGACAATCTGCCTTTTCAATACCCCAACCCTTGCAAGATCAGACACTGAAAGCAGATTGGTTTGAGTGTTAGCTTGTTTTCTAGCGACGCCCCCCCATTCTGTTAATGAAACAATAAATGTCAGTGTTAGTAATATAATTTATGTATAGTCTGTAATATGTAAGATAATTAAATTATTCTGTGATAAGTGATACCAGAGTTATAAATTAAATATATTTCAGAATAAATACAAACATTACATTATTCTATTTATTATGATTTTAACTCTACAAAATATCACTTTTTAAGAAAAACTGAGGATGAATAACCAAAGTTGTTATCCTGGTTAAAAATTAGTGTTTCTATCTTCTTCAATTATTTTCCCTTTTGATGCCTAATTTTTCTTTAATCTTTGCTTTTAGATTAATTCTTAAAAGAATAAAATCTTCTAATCATTTATTTAATGTAAATGAGCTCTATTAAATAGCTTATTTGATAAAAGTTAATTCAAATTTTCATTCTGAAAATGAGGTAACTGATTTGCAAAAAATTTGAAAAGAATGGAGTTTTAAGTCCTACTTTTCTGCACCATGTGGACTAATGAAGACGGGCAACACCATCCAGGGTGCGATGAGGGAAATTACGCAGGACAGCAGCATTAGCCTGCTCTTTTTCGATTTCCAACTGTCGAGGGATCTTTAACTTGCACAGCCTGTAGCACACGGGGCCTATTGTCAGATCCGAACGACTAGAAGCTTTTTCCATGTCAGCCCCTCTTACCTGCATCACTGACAGGGGGAAAGCGGGTTGAAAAATCCAAGGGTATTATCTCGACCTATGCCGGGATTGAACCCTGGACCTTCAGGTTAGCGAGCAAACGTCTAACTCACTGAGCCACCGCGGCTCCCTGTATTGAATATAGAAAACTATCAAGAAGGCTAGTTTGGACTAGGATGGGGATTAGATTCCAATTTGACAATGTTCTCATCATCTATTGTTAAATAATTTGACAAAGAATCGATCCCTGATGTTATACTAAAACCATTCTTTAAAAACAACATTGACTAGAGGCTTCTGATGTAGTCTCTATAGGTTTGGTTGAGACCCCTTGGATTGGTTATTACGGGCAAGAAATATCACTATCACAAATTAAGTAATTGCTACTTTAAATGAATATATTAATCTTGTAAGATGTCTGATGAATGTATGGCAATTAATCTGGTAATTCAAGGTCGGTGGGTCCGTCTGTTGGTTGGTAGGCAGGTCATGATGATCTTACTCCTATCAGTCTAATGACTTTCTACATTTACTGAAAAAATATGAGACAAGATGAGATGAGACATGTTATTGTCATCTGAACTATTTATATGTACATTTTTCTCAAAATAAAAACGAAATGAATGGAGTTTTATGTCCTTTTTCTAATGACCTTGTACATTAACTGAAAAAAATGATACTAGACAAGATGAGACACATTATTGTCATCTAAATTATTCATTTCTACATTTTGCTCTAAATGAAAACGAAATGAATGGAGTTTTCTGTCTTCTTCTACTTTGCTTAAGAGAGGAGTAGAAGAAGTAATCATAGGGGTACTGACAATGGACTCTTCATCAGATCCAAAACTATTCTAAATTTCTACAGTGTTTCACTCTGAATGACAAACCATTAAGCCATGAATAGATGGGGTATGGTAGAAAATAGAACAAGTGAACACACGAGGTACAGATTAAGCCACGAATAGATGAGTTATGATGTATGGTGCGGAATAATCGATACAAACGAAAATAGAAGAAATGAACACACAGGGTACTTGTCTGGACACAGTGAGGACATGTTTCTATTCTATTATTTTCTACTGTATTGAACATCGCACATTGTTTATTGCCACCTTAACTCACTTGAAAAGTTCAGTAGCTCTTACAAATGTTTTTTTCGGATTTCAGGTTCCGTTTTGCAGTTCGGATCATCAGTAGGGCTACTTGGTTTGTTTATTGAGAACCATTCTTCCACTCTTGTTTTTCAGTGCCAATCACAATTGGACTCTAATTTTTTAACTTGGATTCAACTTTGCCAGCCAAATAATTATAAATACATACCCAAAACTTTAACATCAGTTCAGGTGTGTATGTTTTTTTATTTCATTTAGTTTTCAGACTGTTAAAGGAAAGTCTCACACACTTGTTTTTTTACGATTCCTGACCTTGACTGAAGACAGAAAGACCATGACCTTTGGATTAGTTTGTGTATAAATATATATTTTGGATAATCAATGATAAAACTATTGAGTGATGTGAACATGTTTATATTTCAACTCCTCTAGGGTTAAAGATAGTTTCATATCCCCCCCATTCACATCACCTGTTTATATCATGATGAGCTATAACTGTAAAGGTGCCGGTCGTTTAATTCCAGATATGAGCAACACTTTGACAGCTAATTGGGCCACTTGATCATGTTTGAAGATTTTGAGGTTGGTTACATTGGATTAATTCCAGTTGAAGTTTAGGCTAGTATTTTAGACAACCCTCCCTAGTATATAATTTACAGTATTTTGTTATCTTAAAGATTTAGCAAAGGGGCAAGGTCCATCGATTTCATTTGAATCATCATGTAGAATGTTAGACTCTTGTTGAAGTTTTGGCTAGTATTTTAGACAACCCTCCCTAGTTTATAATTTACGCATTTTATTATCTATCAAGGTATATCAAGATGGATGTAAATACCAACTTTATCATTTACAAGTTACAATAACATTATCCTTCCTTTGATAGTTTTTACTCTCAGAGCACCATATACTTTCTGTCTTACTGACAGATATCACCTTCTTAACTGAACCTAGTTTTTACTGATTCAACCACCTCATTGAGTAATTTACATTGCCTATTATGAACTGAATCATTATCCCAATCTGTCCAAATTTTTGTAAAAGTTCATTTATTTCTAAATATCAGCAGGTTTCAAGATTAAGTCAATGCCAAATTTTATTGTCTTTCTATTTCTGTGTGAATTCTGTTCTCTAGACCTTATCTGCATGTATGCTTATCTACTGTTACATATTTGGTATATTATTACATATTTGTATATTATTACATATTTTGTATATCATTAATATTTTGTATATCATTACATATTTTGTATATTATTACATATTTTGTATATCATTACATATTTTGTATATTATTACATATTTTGTATATCATTACATATTTTGTATATCATTACATATTTTGTATATCATTAATATTTTGTATATCATTACATATTGGTATTTGTATATTATTACATATTTGAATACATGTATTATTTTGTATATATTTTAATGTATTTAATCTATATCTATCAACTTATTTTGCAATTTTTGTATATAAGGAAAAGGGTCATATAGGTGAAAGCCTGTTCCCTAATATATTTTTTATGAATAAAATATTGTTTACAAAAATAAAAACACCCCAGGTTGAGAACGGGGGTCCTATGGCTTAAATTAAGTTTTTAAACAACACCCCTGACACTCTAGTCCCACACCACCAGGGGGTGAAAACACCCCAGGTTGGGACCCGCAGTTCTATGGTCTACATTAATTTTTTTAACAGGATATTCACCTTCTGTGTTTAATTTAAAAGATGTTTATACCTATATAAAAAAAAAACAGGTGTCTGCTATAAACACTAAATGCCAATAATTTATCGCCAATTCTGCTATTTTCTGGCTTTATGTGTCTTGTTTCTGATGTAAAATGGTATTTAGATATGAGAAATGGAACCATTAATGAGTGCATGTGATTTTGAACTTGGCTATACTCTCAACACACCTGTCAGTTTAAGACTAAACTTTTATTTCACTAGACATTGTCTACACTCATTAAATTCTTTGCATGTTGTAAGATTTGTATTCTGAATATTTAAATGAAGTCAGACATTATACTTCTTTTCATCAAAAAAGGCATCGCGTTAACGTTGTCTGCACCCATTAAAGTCTTGAGTTTTTAAATCTACTAATTGTTTTAATGATTTCAACAGTTCTTTGAGGTTCTTTTTCTTCATTCAGATCTTCATGTTAAGTGTAGAAAGGGTGAGAAGACTTTTTGAAAAGTGCATTAATTGCAGTTGTACTTGTGACATGTGCTCATGTATGTAATTCCTATATTGCAATTGTAAGCCTTAAAGATGCAGAATTCACAAAACAATATACACACTCATAAGTTGAGTGGTTTCTCTGAAATCAATCATAGGTGATAAAGAAAATTAAGTAATCCATGCCTCTTGACAGACATACACCATTATTGGGTATCAACTATGTTGTATGTATCAACTATGTTGTATGTATCAACTATGTTGTATGTATCAACTATGTTGTATGCGTTAGTATTTTTGCAATTACTCTTCCGAGTTTCAGGTCTGATGAAAGAGCTCTGATAACTTTGTATCAAAAAAAACAAAAAGCAACCTACTGGATTGTGACGTTTTTTCCACTGCATCAATTTGACCACCATTAATCCAAAAGATCCAAACGACATGGTTGATGAGTTAATCCAATTTTATTAATAATCCACTAATCCGACAGAAATTTTCCAGTTCATTTTTTTCTTTGTTTTCACAATTTATTATTTTAAATTAATTATTCATCTTTCATCATGTAGACGATAAATTAGACTCAGATCAAGTTTTAGTCAACTGCTAGTAATCCTTTCTTCGATCCTGTGTAACAGTCAAATTTAGCATTTTTCATCACCATAAGGCATACAATAACAATATTGATTCAAGTTGATCTAAATAATCCTTTCTTAGATTAAACAGGTCTAGTCCTTTCTTAAATCTTGTGTTAACATTGATATCAATCTCTTCAAATCCTAATTTTTAATCCAAAGCAGATCAGATATTAAACTATTCTTGTGTTCTTCAAGTTTAAGATTATGACAGTTTATAGTTTATTCAAACACAGAAATATTACGAACTGCAACATCTATAACTACACTTCAAATCAAAGTCCAATATTTCTTAAACTGGCAAACACTGAACCATAATTTTCACATAAACATCCGATTTTCTCTACAGTGAAATGATATGAAATTATAGGACCAAACCATGCTATCTGTGAAAACTGAAAACTGAACTCTTCCGAATGAAAATAATCTAACAGTATGTATCAGAGATAAGAAGAAGAATTCTATAATCTGGAGATGAAAGTGACGATATTATTATCATTAATGTTAACTTCAGCCATACTATAGATCATACTAAATATAAATTCAGTCCAAAATTTACTGTGACGTAGAGATGAAAACTTAAAATTCTCTCAGCTAGACATCTCAGATCATCAATTTTAATATCTCACAATATTTAACATGAAACTTATTGAAAAATAGACTTTTATTAAAATGATCCACAAAGAATAAACAAATCATAATCAAAAACTTTAGACCTTCAGAAATTAACAATTCTGACACAAAATGGCATTAAAATTTTAAACTTTTCACTGAAGAAACTGACAAATTAACAATTCTAAGACAAAATGGCAGGAACTTTCAGCTATCCACCAAGATAATTCAATGAAATGTTTTAGACCTATTGACTGATGAAATTAACAATTCTGAGACAAAATGGCAGGAAAAACTTTGAACTTTTCACTGAAGTATCAATTCTGAGACAAAATTGCAGGAACTTTCAGCTATCCACCAAAATAACTCAATGAAATGACTGTAGACCTATTGACTGATGGCAGGAAAAATTTTCAACTTTTCATTGAAGTAACAATTCTGAGACAAAATTGCAGGAACTTTCAGCTATTCACCAAAATAACTCATTGAAATGACTGACAAATACAGTAAAATATACAACATCGAGACAAAACCATGAAAAAATGATCTTCATTATCATATATACCATAATCCCTCAGTCACATACATTCCAGATTATATTAATGTCAGTTAATTAATTAAAGTTTCTATATCTCAGACTTTAATCTTATCTTATTTTAAAGGTGCAAGTCCACGAACTCAGAAATCAGAATTATCTTTAAAGAGGACAACAAACTTTAATGCTGTCTTATTTTAAATCCCTGGGCCGCATTCCACAAAAAAATATTACAATAAGAATTTGTCGTTAACATTGACAAATATAATATTTACGACAAAATTGATTGCAAGAATTTTTTTTAGATCAGGGCCATGGGGGGATCAGCAATGCCCCTGGGGTACCTTTAAGACTGTTTGAACAGAACAAAAGTGTTGTATATTGGATGCGTACTCTGTCCGAAGAATTCACAACTTTTGGTTACTTTCAGTTTGCCTATGGTGGGTGAGTGCGTACAAGGTGTTTCCATATTGTAGAAAAGAGGTAGGAAAAGTCAAAATAGCTGCTGAGAGATGTGTCTGATATAACAACCTTAACAGGACAGCTGATTTGGACAATAAATAAACTTGTACTAACAATCCTAACTGCAAACAAAACATGAAATCAACATGTATTGACAAAATATTGGTAGCAGCTGATGAACTTTTCACATGAAGAAGTATATCAATCATAAGTGAGTTTGTCATAATGGGAAGTGAGTGGTTTCAGGTAAATTCACACATGATCTATTTTTGTCACTCAATGTGCTACGCCTGGTGAGCAAAGTTGTATATTCGATAAAAGAACTTCCTTGAGGGGCATTTAGTAACTGGGGTATGAATAACTGGACACAATTATATAGATAACAATTACTTGAATAAATAACTTGCAATGTTTCGGCGATGATGCTTTCGTCTTTATCAAGTAATGATTATGTTATTTATTATAGTAATTGTTATCCATATAATTGTGTCCAGTTATTGATAAAAGAAACAAAAGCTAGTCTAATATCACTGTGTCTTTATATATGAGATAACAGCAGGGTTAACTTTCCAATATTAAAACTTGAGGTGTTTGAGATTTTTGATATTACACAACGCAGATAAACAAAACGTGATGTTACTCTCTGAGTATATCAACTAAAATAAATATATACAGTGTATACAAACTTTTTAACTTTCAAACTTACTGCATCTGGAAATAATCGGCCTGTATGTCACATGTCAGCCAAACTAAATTTATACAGTAGGTAGTAATGCATTGCCATGAAATATCATCAAAAAGACATAATCCACCAATTAAAATCAGACAGATATATCTGAATGTATGAATATTCCAGTTAACTTAAAGTCTAGTGAGTGGAAACTTCATAATAACAAAAGAAATTCTCCTTTGTTCCACAGACTTACTTAAACAGAAGAACATATACCTTATTTACTATACCAAAATCTACCTATAGGCCTACCTCTATACAAAAAGCCTGAAAAACAATTGTCATATATCCATGTAAAACAATGATAAAATCACACAAATATACATCCCAATGATGAATGTAGTTACCACTAGATGGAAATGAAATGAAATGAAATGAATGGAGTATTACGTCCTACTTTTCTGCACCATGTGAGCTAATGAAGACGGGTTACCACTAGATGAGAAACCAGCACTAAACTAAGGAAAATCCACTGAACGAATACGTTCAGAACGAATACGTTCAGAACGAATACGTTCAGACTAAGAAAATTATGAATTAACAGCTGTTAAAAGCACTAAAACACTTCCTGGACATACAATTAAAACCTGTGAGGTAAGTAATAATTCTGTTATATCACCAATCTACATTTTAAAAAAACACTATGTTTTCAGCCAAATATACTAGAAACTTTAGAAAATGAAAAAACTGCAGTACATCCACAAAACACAAATGGCAAATCAGATCAAGTCTGTAAGTCTACATATTAACTTCTGTTTTGGTTTTTACTCCACTAGAAATATATCGTGCACCTTCTTGATAAGAAACCACAAGTGTTTTCAGCTAAATAAAATCACATTTCACATCTCAGCTAATTATATGTACTGGTTTTATCATTTTAAAAATCTTCACAGAACTAACCGTTATCAAACTTTAATATAAAAAAACCTTCACAAAATCAACCACTTACAGCATTTCATAATCTACTTTTAATAGGAGAAACCTTCACATAACTTGGAAAGTTCATGGCATATTACTTTACTTCTCTACCAACAACCTGTCATACACTGGTAAAATCAAACCAAACAAGTTTAACGGACTGCCTACTAGCTAGAATAAATGTAAACTTTGATTAGAATATAAAAAGAGAGTGAGAAATTAGCTAGCATCTTATCTCTCAGTAGTTTATATTGCATCTCTACTTGTAGCTGATATCATTTCTTGTATTATCATACTCATATAACATCATATAATGGTAATTTTAATATCATTATCAGGGATTCTGTTTCATATTAACATTCACCAGATACAGCACTCATATGCCCTGATTGACCCCCATCTTAATAATAATGCAGCACTAGTACAAGGGGCTCTCAGTTAGCACATTACATTATTTTACAGACATGATATCATTATATTGGTAATTTGACTATCGTATTCAGGGATTCTGTTTCATATTAGCATTCACTGGATACTGCACTCACATGCCCTGATTTACCCCCATCTTAATAATAAGTACAGCATTAGTACAAGGGGATCTCAGTTAGCACATTACATTATTTTACAGACATGATATCATTATATTGGTAATTTGACTATCGTATTCAGGGATTCTGTTTCATATTAGCATTCACTGGATACTGCACTCACATGCCCTGACTGACCCCCCATCTTAATAATAATACAGCACTAGTACAAGGGGATCTCAGTAGGCACATTACATTATTTTACAGACATGATATCATTATATTGGTAATTGAATATCATTTTCAGGGATTCTGTTTCATATTAACATTCACCAGATACAGCACTCATATGCCCTGATTGACCCCCATCTTAATAATAATGCAGCACTAGTACAAGGGGATCTCAGTAGGCACATTACATTATTTTATATACATATCATTCTTTAACATATATTGGTAATTTGAATATCGTATTCAGGGATTCTGTTTCATATTAACATTCACCAGATACTGCACTCATATGCCCTGATTGACCCCCATCTTAATAATAATGCAGCACTAGTACAAGGGGATCTCAGTTGGCACATTACATTATTTTATATACATATCATTCTTTAACTTATATTGGTGATTTGACTATCATTATCAGGGATTCTGTTTCTCAAGATCACCAGACAGTATAATGATAACTCTGATGGGTTCAGGTAGAACACAAACAATGTTCACCCTTCAGGAATTGATATCACTGTATAAATGATATCTTGACCTGATATCACATTTGGAGACTGATATTAGAAACTGATAATTGAGACTGGATTAAAATCTAATTAGCAATTAATAAACTATATAATAAAGACTTCCAAGTGACTGAAAAAAATTCAGAGAATATGTATCCAGTGGTGTATTTCGGGGGCTGAGGGAGCATGGTGACAGAAAAAAATGAAATATTTATTCTACTTTCACTGCCAATATCGTGTTAGATTCATTCTCCCCACCCTGTAAAATCAAAAATGGCGCCGAAGTGCTCGCATGGGTCCCCCCCCCCCCTCTCTCAATGAAATCCTAGCTATGCCACTGAATGTATCCACACCAAGTTAGCATCTATCCTTTTCATGGAGGAGATCATAGATTTCAGAAGCTATTAATCAAAGCAACAAAAAAAGAGTTGGTTTACACCTAAAATCCAAACATCCTCTGAGTCGTTGTCCTGATGAGGATTTTATACCCGAAACAAGTGTAGCGAGCATGACAAGAGCACTGCTTAATTTAGTACCTAGTTTTCCTAATGACCATAAAGTGCCTCCTCCACAATCAACAATAAATAATGAATAAGCAATGTAGATCATAGTTTGTGTAAATCATTGAAATCTAATTAATAAAACATGAGGGACAACTCTTCATTACCTTTCATCTTCAAACTCTAATCAACTGATTTGATAGGAGTCCTGTAACCTTTATAGATAGTCTCACTTCATCAGACTCATATTGACCGCTACTCTCACATTGAAATCTGACATTCCTAACTCTGACATAAAATGGGCTGTCAAACTGGGCTAATGAAGACTGGTGGTGCCATACAATTAAGAATAAAACGCCGGTCTCACTAACATTATTGGTGTGTAAACGCAGTTGATCACTTGACAAACTGAAGAAGTCATTTATGTATGTTTGTGGTGTGATCAACGTTTAATTCTTATTTTTATATTGAGATATTTTTATTAACACAATTTACACCTTTTTAAATGATTCGTTACTTGAATTTGCCACAAAACTTAGATTGCGTCGTTGTTATGCTTTGACGACGTCATAGTGTCACGTGACAAACAACAGTTTATCGAAAAATAAACGCTAGTTTGCCTAACTGATAGTAGAAATGTAAATATTGTGCAATAAGGAGAATTGTCAGGTGTAAGTGTAAGTAAATTGTATGATGGTAAGACCTTAAAAGACACTAGGAATATCAAAGAAAATCACTGTAATATGCCTTAATGGTTTTGTCTTTGAAATAATTTCCAATATGTCAGATTGTCACTTTGGGATGTTAGTTAAAGGTTTATTAAAGTTCGAAATAATGTCATCAGACTCAGTGGAAGAGGACCACAAAGAAAACTGATAATAGTTAGTCACTAATGTTGATGTAAAATCTTTTCAAGGGGATCACCCATTTTCTGAACTCAGATTACCCCCAACTAGCCCTCTTCTGCACAAGGTTAACAAAGGCACTTTCATTAAGTTTTATGAAAATAGGCTAAACACATTTTCAAAGAACAGAAAAGTCCTTAAACTGCTAAAATTTCAAAAAGGAACGTCTAATTTGATGATGTACTGTATACATATCAAGTTTAATGAAAATCAGGGAGCTATACAAGTTCATTATTTGATGCCAAGGTGGGTTTCTGGTACAAAAAAACAGAGGCCTTCAGGAGAGGTTAACAGCTTGTCATTTGGTGAGAAATGTACAATTTTTACGGAAGACAGCACAACCTTCCTTTGAGATGCAGAAAGGGCCCCAATAAACAAATTTGTATCATCAAAGCTTTATGCTTGTCTCTGGATGCCCAATTCATTTTCATGATGTGTATATTTGTTTGTACATTGTTTGTGAAAAAAAAATACTGTTTAAACCAACCCTCTTTCAGGGCCTATCCATCAACATCACCTATAAACATAGTGAGTGTATCTTGGATTAGTATTTCTAGATTGGAACAAGACTTTGAGACTGATAAAAGAGACTGCAATTAGTGTAGGAGACAAACAATCAAGTAACCTTAGTAATGTAAAGCCACAGAGGAAATGACAAGTTGTCTTCAATGTCTAAAATCTAGACTTATTAATGACAGCTGATAGACCATTCTGACAATAACCACTCTATGGTCAACAGTCCACAACATGTCCACTCTTCCAATAATAAAAATGAAATAAATGGAGTTTTAAATCCTACTTTTCTGAACCATGTGTGCTAATAAAGACGGGCAACGCCATGCAGTGTGCAATGACGTAAATTTTGCCAAGACAGCGGCATTAGTCTGCTCATTTACGATTTCCAACTGTCGAGGGATCTTTAACATGCACAGCCTGTATCACACAGGGCCTCAGTTTATTGCCCTATCTGAACGACTAGACTTCCATGTTCTTCCAATTATAAATTCAGATACTATATATCAATATACAGTTATTAAACTTAAAAAGGCCTCATGCTTAATTTGAAAGAAATTTTATTTAAAATTGAAATATTAAAAAAGAAATACACACATAGGTTCTGTTTTAATATTTCTATATCGCTCTACAGTTGGTGTATTGAACACTATTTTAACAGTGAAAATAATTTATTGTATTGTAAAAAATTAAAAATATGAATATGATATTTGCAAGATACTCGCTTATTTAATGCCAACAGTAAAAGTGAAGTCCTTTGAAGTCTACTGAAAGAGTTATTGTTATGGACTACAGGATACTTGCCTCATAGAAAAAAAACCCTAGTTACAACTGGGACTTACGAACAGTGTGTTGTACTATTCATCTAATTCAAATGAAATGAAATAAAGTGGAGTTTTACTTCCTACTTTTCTGCACCATGTCATTTAATTCAAGAAAAAAAAGGACCTTACCACCATCAAAACTGCACATCTAGTTTACTTGGTAAAGCAATTACTTTGACCATGGGATGTTAGGTTAGTACCAGTTTCAGAAAGTTTTAACCCTTTCAAACATTATCAATGCTGTTCAGTGCAATGTTGAATACAAATTATTAGCATAACGTCCTCCCTCTTTTTGTATCTTTTTTCAAATGTAATGTGTCTGATGCAGTGTGAGATTATTAATACAGTAGACAATAGTAGAAGTGTATCGTGTCTTGATCGTTTCCTCGTGTTTTCACTTCTTTTATTTTCTACTGTATCAATAATCCTGCACCGTACACTGCACTGGGCACGGCACGGTCTATTCCCACCTCTACACATACAATGATTCTGTTATTTTGTTATAAAAGGAGGCTAGGCAATAATCGTGTTGATACATCGTGATTATTTTTATCCAACGCAATGTATTGATAAGAAGAAAAGAATAGTGATGCAATAATTCATAGTCGAAGTCCTCGACAGGGCTTCTATAAGCCTTTCATTCCTTTATCTTTATTTAAACTGAAGTCTTTTAGAAAAAATCGTACTATTTGCATTTACAAGTTCATAAAGAAGTCTTTGATAAAAAACACAGTACCTGTAGCTGATGAGACGAGCTAATTTTATCACAGACTGGTTTTTAATTCAATGTCTAATGATGGGAAAAATAACAATCACACATTTATAACTCATCTAGCCAACTCAACAATACATGTTTATATCTAAATATAAACACTACAGACTACCTGATGTGGTATTAATACTTCTACATCAGCACTATTCACTGATCCAGTATCCATTGACTTTACAATAAGCTCACTTACAAAATTTCAAGAAGGTAGTGGACCACAGCCATATACACCCACCACGGCATTCGGATGGTAAAAACGAAACATCCATTTTCATCAAAATCGGTTGAAACTAAGAGAGTAATAGCATATTCAAGATTTTGGGGCAAGGGCAATAACTCTGCTTCTTACGGTCAAAAATAGCTCAAATTCGAACTTGATCTTCGTTTTATGAATATGTAAACACAAACCGAATTTCATTTGATTCCATCCAAATATCTAGTTTTTAGAGCGTTTACAAGCAAATGTTGACGGACAGACGGACCGACGGACGGACAGGGGTGCCGACAATACACGTCCACATAGAGAGATGTGAGCGTATAAAAATGGACTTTTATGTACTACTCCTCTGTAATGAGACAAGGGTACAAGGGTAATGAGACAAGGGTAATGAGACAAAGGTAATGAGACAAGGGTAATGAGACAAGGGTAATTTTGACGGACTTTGACATTACCAACCTTTTCATATATATATGTATTTGGATATGGAAAAAGTTCATACATTAGCTTAATTAACTGACGTAAATCCAGCATCAATTGACTTGACAATAAACTCAAAATCCAACAGATAGCTATAGAAATACAAAGCACCATTAACAGATGTAAATTCAGTAAGCTGCAGAATCAACAGGAGGGATGCCACCTGGATTCACGTTTTATCCAGATTATTTGAATTCTGGATAACTCACCATGGCTACAGATACTAACAAGCCTGTAAATCAACAGACACCTACAATATCAGATTATAACAACAACCCATGTTCAAATCAAAAGTAAATTAATTACATATCAGAGGAAGATATATTAAAGCTGTTACTCAGTTAAACAGAATTTGAATCAGCAGATGAAAACCAAAATATTCAACCATTACAATGAATAATTGTCCATCAAAAATCACAAAATACAAAGAATCACAATTGCATAAATATTATCCCATTGTCTTTCATAGAACTTAACAACGGAACACAATTTTCTTTGGCAGTTAAAAAGCTCAAGAAGATTTCAGTACACAAGCACCAGAGACTTCCAAATTAAAGAAACTTTTAATTCCTGGTTCTAAAAACAAATATTATTAATTCAGAAGGTACTTGCCAGTTTGAAAAAGTGCTGATTTACAATTACCCAACCTTTAGTATTTCTGGAAGCTCAATTTAAACATCTTTGAAACAATCAAACTTTTGGCTCCTGGTAGCACAATTTGCAGGAATTAAGAAATATCAGAAATGAAAGGGTAAGTTCCCTTCAGCAAACTTGAGTAAGCTCCCACAGATAATACAAAAAATATCAAACTTTTGTTATCCTGTCTCAAAAACTTCCACATATTCACAGAATTAAACCAAAGAAACACTTTTAAAATGTTAGTTCGAGATGGAGAAAAAATGCACAAAACTTTCACAGCAGGGAAAAAGAATAATTAAAGTTTTAGTTCCTTGTTTGAGTAATTGTTAACAATTTCTACACAATAAAGGTTGACGTTACTTGACAGTAACTTAGCTTCACTATAGCGATAGTAATTTCCTTAGAAACCAACATGTTATCCACGACACCTTTAATATAACTTCTTAATTAACTTCTACTCTATTACTCATTTCATTGGCTTACAACGTACAACTCATTTCATTGGCTTACAACGTACAACTCATTTCATTACACAAACTATCTTCCCTTCTTCCAATCATCCAACTGACGGAGCTTTTCACTCATACAAACAAAATGTCTATCAACTACAAACTAGCATCATTGACAATTCTATCATTCAAACAATTGGATGTAAGTTTTATATCACTTTCTAGAAATAAACCTGACAATATCTGAGATTGAACAATCATCTTTATCTATAAGATTTGAACGACATATAGAAGCGAGGAACACATATAACAAAACACAAGACAATATTATGGAATAAAACACACTTCTTTAATAAGGTAGGGCTTATTACATCTGATGACGACACGTGTATATTGTGTTGAAACGTTATGTGCCCTTATCTGATTACGAACACATGTATATTGTGTTGAAACGTTATTTGCCCTAATCTGATGACGAACATGTGTATATTGTGTTTAAACGTTACGTGCCCTAATCTGATGACGACACATGTATATTGTGTTGAAACGTTATGTGCTTAACCTTAATAAAGAAGTGTGTTATATTCCATAATATTATCTTGTGTTTTGTTATAGATTTATCTAATTCCCAAGAAACCACTGATATAGAGACAGGTGTGTGAGGTACGCACCTCAAAAGACGTGACATCTTGTAGGAAAATAGTACCCTTTCCTCTTGTCCGCTATCAGGGGACAAACCATCAACATCATCCCTAGGGTCAGAGTTTCTAAGGCTACTTTTCCATAAACTGTCTTCATTATCTCTATTTCGTAGCAGAAAATTTCGGCATAAAACTATGGTATATTTTTCATAAAAACCAGGACATATTCCACAAATTTAGACATCCACAGAATCCAATTTTATAACAAAAACTTTGTACTTAATAAACAATATCAAATATAATGAATCAAGTGAACGATATATTCCATTTGTTATTCTTATTTTTACCAATCCTTAATGAAACTGTTTGAAAGAGTAAAATCTCGGTAATCCATGCGATAAAATTTCACTGTCTTCAAAACAAAGGAAGTTACATCTCAACACCTTTTGCCGAGATTAATAAACACTGATTAATAAAAGTTATTTTTTGAAACCTCGTTAAGACAATAATTAATAACGATAACACTTAAGATAATCTGGCAGCTCTCCATTAACGATATAAAATCTTCAGGCTCCATTTAATAAATCATATTGGCTACATCAAAACAGCCCAGCAGTTGGTTAATTATTTTTGTTTTTTTACCAAGATATTTAGCTTTTATTACTATGGTTGACTTCAATCTGACACTTTCAGTTCATTCAACTGTTGTATTCAGAGAGAATGGACCTCACCATTCTTGTTTCTTAAAGGGACAGGTGCACCTTTTTTTGGACAGATCACACCTTAGTCACAGAAACTAAAATATTTTAGCTAAGCTAGTCAGTAGAAGTATTCACAGCTCACCATCAAAATTTGAGCCTTCAAACCTATGTGTGTCTTGAATTATCTGTGTTTAAAGGTTAAAAAGACTCGTCTATCTCTGACATATATAGAAATAGTGAAAAGATTCATAGTTTTAAGCATTTCTAGTACATTTGAAAACTATTTACATATATTCAAGACCCAAATCAACCCCTGAAAATTACAAAGCTGTCCCTTTTGCAACTAAATTTCAAAACCATTTTTGCTACATTCATTAAACACAACAGTTTATTACTAGTACTACTGATTTCTTGTCAAACATTGACACCATTTCTCTCTTGACTTTTGATTCCTTCAGAATGACCATCTAGTTAACCACTAAAAATCATAATGGTTCATTAGCTGCTGCCAATGTTTTGTCAAACTGTTATTTTAGATGTCTTATGGTTCAGATCTTTAGTAATTTCTTATTGGTCAGTGACTGCATTTCAATAAAAAACTGTTTAAGCAAGACAAATCAAAATCTTGTCCAAAGTATGGCAAAATTGAGAGAAAAATTAATATAGTAGTGGACTCCTCCAAAGAGAAGTACCATCAGTGATCTTAATACTGTGCACGTTTTAAGATTGAGATATTTCTGACACCAAGCCACAGTTTCAATCTGTGAAGGTCTGAGAGCTATAAGTAAAAAATGGCTTGTCAAGATGGCAAAAAAGACCAAGACATGAGGTACAAGAGGCTTGAGAAATCTGAAAGAAAATCAAAAGGCATCAAACAGTTCTCCTCTCAGTAAAAAAAGCACTGAATAGAACAACTATTAGAAACCTGTGGTAATACTGAGCTGGAATCCATAATGAAATGATGTTTTAATTACTCCTCTCTTCTATTTTTAAACATTTACCAACAACAACATAATTAGCTTACAATTTTGAATACTAATTAAAACCACATAGATCTGTATTGATGAAATATCTACACTGTAGGATGAAGAAACTGTTCAACAGGTTTTCAAAGATGAACAGCACCATACTGGACTGGGGAATTTGAGATTTTCTTAGAACATTGATAGAATGACTAACATCTAAGACAAGCCAGGTGCTATGATAACCCATGGTTTTTCACACCATACTGGACTTTGGGAATTTAAGATTTTTTCAGAATACTGATAGAATGACTAACATCTAAGACAAGCCAGGTTCTATGATAACCCATGGCGTTACTGCAACAAACTGAAATTGTAAAATTTAAATTTTTCCCAAAACGTTTTCAGCCATTAAAATAACTTACATGGTTCACCTGGTCCTTTGAGGAAGTCTTTCAGCTATTTGTGGTTTCCAATAGCAATTATCTCTTTTCTCAAAGATCAGAATAGATCAATCTGAACTCAGCTTTATGGTACTATCATTATCAACAACCTCAGGTGTACATTATGTACTGCACAATTTTATGTTATGGGGTTATATAGACGAAAGACTGTTCCCAAATCTTTTTCATATAATTGTAAATAAAATATTTTTAAAAAAAAAAACATCATATTTTGGGTGATTTTCTGTTTGCAATTCTAGTGATTTCTAGTTTTGAAGAAAATACCATGCAGAAGAAATGAAATGAGTTTTACATCCTACTCTTCTACACTTTTTATGGTCTAATGAAGACAGGCAATGCCATGCAGTGTGTAATGAGGATAATTTTGCCAGAACAGGGGCACCTTGCAGAAGAAAGAGCATTTCAAAAGTTTAACCAGCTTTGAGGATAACATTACAGGATTACCACCCTACCATCAATATCCAATGATTCTAAATAAAATATCTGAATAATCCATAAATCAGAAAACCATACTAACAACAAGAAACAAGAATATACACAGGTAAATGTCTTAATTCCATGATATTTATAGGTACCATAAACCCCAATAACATTAACTAAGTTGAAAGCAATTATTGTGATGTGTATAAAACTCTCGGAATGTCATAACATCTGATGGACTCTGGCAGTATTATGGGTTTTACATGCAAGAGCTTATTGACTTATTTCTTGGTAATTTTGCTCATGACTGTTTGTTTATGGGTGGGAAGGCAGGTAGGAATTTTTATTGGACCAGTGTTTGGCAACATTGTCTGATTCCTATTTATAATCACCCTGAAAATACACATATCTCCACCAGAAAACTAAAGCAGATGAAATGAAATAAATGGAGTTATACATCCTACTTTTCAGCACCATGTGGGCTAATGAGGGAAATTTTGCCAGCACAGCGGCATTAGCCTGCTCTTTTTCGATTTTCAACTGTCAAGGGATCTTTAACGTGCACGGCCTGTAACATCTGAGTTCTCGGTTTATTGTCCCATCCAAACAACTAAACGCTTTTTCCATGTCAGCCCCTCGTACCTGCATCACTGACAGGGAAACCGGGTTGAAAAATCCGAAGATATTACCTTGACCTATGCCAGGATTGAACCCTGAACCTTCGGGTTAGCGAGCAAGCTTCTATCTCACTGAGCTGGTAACCAGAGCAAATGAAAGCTATTCTGAAAAGTTCCTGATGAAGATGATAGACCTCTATGAAATCTCTAAATATATTAGCAAGTATCTATCTATTTAAGATATGCCAAAATAAGACTCAGGAATCCATCAAAAGTTCTACAATTGTAAACATCTTTAAAACTAAAAAGGTAAACGTTTAAGTTCTAAAAGCAGTGCTGTAGAAAAGTTTATAAAATTTTTCAAAAATGTCTTTACTACATTTTTTTTCAATTCAGATTAAAATACAACCTTTAGATCTGAAATAAATGCTGCAAGCTGTGTAAAATAGAAGGTTTAACACCTTGAAGTGGTATTTTAAGAGAAAAGGAAGAAAGACTAGAAGTTTGTTTGAAGATAAAAAGGTAAAGGTTCCACCCTAGACTCATATCTTCTCACCGTTTTATTTGAAATTTGAGAAGTTTTTTTTATAAAAAGAAATTATTTATTAGAAATATGTTTTACATCATAGATACCAACTGATATTAAACTTTGATATTTTACATCTTTTTTCTTTAAAACCATAGTAACTGTTCTACTTATATTATACTTATAGATTTATAGTTTTTTTACATATTAAAATTAATATTTACAAACCAAATAGCATGGAGTTGTTTATCCTACTGCTTCTGAATGCACTGATGAAGACAAGCAATGCCATGCAGTGTGCAATAAGATCATTTAACCTGAACAATGGCATTAGCCTACTGGATTTACAACAGTTGCTATATTTACAGCAACTATTATCATTAAAATTTTTATTCAATATATATTCAACTACCAACGATATCACCCAAGATATCACCCAATAAACACGGATTGAACTTAAAGATGGGTTTCCTTATTTTTTAGTGTCAAATTAAGCAAACTATTTGATTAATTGGTGTTAGTAATGAATTATCATGTAATTTTAACCATATCATTATTGCGTATAATTAAGACTTTTAACCAATCATAAATGTTCATGTATGTACAGTCTGGATAAAAAAAAAAAGACTTTTTGACCTTTCTTCATCGGTCACTCATTAGAATTCTGCTGGTAATTCTCTTCTAATTTAGCTAATTATAAATCAATTATGGACTGGTATTTTTCCCAATCATTAGAACCCTTTACATTCTGTTCATATAAGTATAGCATTTTCATTTTCATAAATGAAAATAAGGGAACCCATCTTCAAAGAATACTCATTCAATGCCATGATAATGTAAATAACTGTACTGTTTAACGGTTTTTGATGATATTTCACACATGGGTACAATTTTGGCTACAATAATGTAACCTTTCACTAAAGGAAATTTAATTTTATTCGCTTATTCAGTAAATCTCTGATCTTTAAATAATCCACTAAGGTAATTCCCCTTTATGCACCAATGGTGGTGGTGCTTTAACCTTACCAGTGTCTGGCATTAAATTGCCTTGAGGTGGTTAACAAATTTTAAACAGTGGAAACCTTGATATTTACCTCTAACGATGAGCTAGACCATTTCTTATATGCTGAAGGTGAAAGCTCAGTTATAAGCTAGTTGCATTGTTGTCTGCTAGGGCAATGGAATAGCTCAGTTGGTAGAGAGTTGGATTGTCTAGGACAACGGAATAGCTCAGTCAGTAGCTAGTTGGATTGCCGTCTGCTTGGACAATGGAATAGCTCAGTAGGTAGTGAGTTGGACTGTTGTCTGCTAGGACAATGGAATAGCTCAGTTGGTAGTGAGTTGGATTGTCGTCTGCTAGGACAATGGAATAGCTCAGTTGGTAGCGAGTTGGATTGTCTAGGATAACGGAATAGCTCAGTCAGTAGCTAGTTGGATTGCCGTCTGCTTGGACAATGGAATAGCTCAGTAGGTAGTGAGTTGGACTGTTGTCTGCTAGGACAATGGAATAGCTCAGTTGGTAGTGAGTTGGATTGTCGTCTGCTAGGACAATGGAATAGCTCAGTTGGTAACGAGTTGGATTGTCTTCTAGGACAACGGAATAGCTCAGTCGGTAGCGAGTTGGATTGTCGTCTGCTAGGACAATGGAATAGCTCAGTAGGTAGCAAGATGGACTGTGGAAAGCTTAGTAGCGAGTGGGGCTAGGGCTGTGGAATAGCTCACTCTACAGTGAGTTGGATTGTCGTCTGCTAGGACAATGGAATAGCTCTACAGTAGTGAGTTGGATTGCTGTCTGCCAGGACAGAAGGATAGTTAAGTTTGCAGTGAGTAGGATTGTCGTCTGCTAGGACAATGGAATAGCTCTGCAGTAGTGAGTTGGATTGCTGTCTGCCAGGACAGAAGGATAGTTAAGTTTGCAGTGAGTTGGGATGTTGTCTGCTAGGACTGTGGAAAGCTTAGTAGGTACTGAGTTGGGCTAGGGCTGTGGAATAGCTCACTCTACAGTGAGTTGCATTGTTGTCTGCCAGGATTGTGGAATAGGTCAGTAGGTAGTGAGTTGGATTATGGTATGCTAGGACTGTGGAATATCTCTGCAGTAGCGAGTTGGATTGTTGTCTGCCAGGACAGAGGGATAATCCATTAGGTAGCAAGTTGGATTGTCGTCTGCTAGGGCTGTGAAATAGCTCTGCAGTAGTGAGTTGGATTATCGTCTGCTTTGACAATGGAATAGCTCAGTCTGCGGCGAGTTGGGTTGTTGTCTGCTAGGACTGTGAAATAGCTCTGCAGTAGTGAGTTGGATTATCATCTGCGTTGACAATGGAATAGCTCAGTCTGCGGCGAGTTGGGTTATAGTCTGCTAAGCAATTAGTTTCTATGAGTTTAAATCCGTCTCAAGGTAACCCATATGACCTAAATGAAAGTTCAGCCTTGATAATATAACCTTAATCCACCTCGACCAATCTTTCAACTCTCTGATGTATTTCAACAGATGGTGTTTATATCATCTTCCAAAAAACAACAAGTCAATATTAGCTTTATCTGCCTAATAAAACTTAAATACGAGCCTATTCAAATATACAGAAACCAGAAAACATCCAGAGCAAAATATCTCTTATTCTTCTGTTGAACTGTTGAATTTCATCGAGGTTTGAAATGTTATTCATTGAACCTTTTTTTAAAGTATGTTTATCTAAAAAAAAAAAATCTCAAATCTCAAATCTCAAATGATTTATTTCCATTGCATTTTTTTCAGTCAACAATTCATAATACGCCTTCCATCTTCTCTTGCTTTTTTATAAACTTGTTTGGTTATGATCTGTATATCTGGAAATTTGACCAAATTATGCAATCTGTGTATAAAATATCATTTGAGTTTAGTTATGCAATCATATCACAAGAAACACCCGACTGATGGGAAACTGGAATAATACCAATAGACGCTGTCCACAATGCACATAAATAATCCTGTTTTCAGTCTTTAAAACAACAAGTAATGTTTTGCTAAACTTCAAGAGAAACAGTTTTATTATGGAAAGTATCATGGATGGCTGAAAATGATCTCCAGCAGCTGGTAGAGCTAATACTTGACATCTATATACATATAACAGCAGGGTGCTCTTAAAATATGCCCACAGCTGAGATGAACCACCATCTAGTTCCTTGGGTTTGGCGTATATTTCAATTCCCCTTTATTCTTGATGTACTGGTATGGTCAATCTTTTTGTGAAGTTAATAGCGTTTTCTTGTAAAATATGCCAACAGTTGCACCAACCAATATCTCATTCTGATGGTTAATTATCAACATTGAAACAGTTTAAAACATACACTTCTCATTTTATTTACATGCTGTGAATAATATTCAACTCATTATGTGGGATTTATTGCCAGTCATTCTTTTTCCTAAGTTAATAGCTTGCACTACCAAAGTATGCAACACCATTATATAACTCAGTTGGCAGTAAGTTGGGTAATCATCTGCTTGGGTGCAGTGGGTTCGAATCCTTCTCGTTGACAGACATATTTGTAGAGTCTTTAAGAGTCAATCTTATACATATCTAGTACCATTATTATTATAGACACAGAAACAGAAATTAATGTTTTTCTTTTATATTCCATGAATTATCAGAGTTCAATACATATTGTATCTGAAGTTATCAGCTCATGTTTCTTAAATCCTAAGAAGTCATTATAAACATGAAAACAAGTGGTGAGAATAAGAATCTATTTCTTATGAGACAGGTGAATGATAGAAACAGGTGTTTGTACAAACATATTTACATCTACCATCAGACAAACATTTAATATTCTTAAACCCCATACAGATCATCCAGTATAACCTCGTATTCTAGGCAATTAACCATGAAGCTTTCTTCCAGGTCAATCATAAATACCAGTTTTCCATTATGTGTAAGTTTAATGATAAATACCAGTTTTCCATTATGTGTAAGTTTAATGATAAATACCAGTTTTCCATTATGTGTAAGTTTAATGATAAATACCAGTTTTCCATTATGTGTAAGTTTAATAATAAATACAGTTTTTCATTGTGTTTAAGTTCAATCATGAATTCAGGTTTTTCATTGTGTAAGTTTAATAATAAATTCAGGGTTTTTACTGTGTGTAAGTTCAATGATAAATTCAGGTTTTTCACTGTGTAAGTTCAATGATAAATTCAGGTTTTCATTGTGTAAGTTCAATGATAAATACAGGTTTTTCATTGTGTGTAAGTTCAATAATAAATTCAGGGTTTTTCATTGTGTGTAAGTTCAATAATAAATTCAGGTTTTTCACTGTGTGTAAGTTCAATAATAAATTCAGGTTTATTCACTGTGTAAGTTCAATAATAAATTCAGGTTTTTAACTGTGTGTAAGTTCGATGATAAATTCAGGTTTTTCATTGTGTAAGTTCAATGATAAATTCAGGTTTTTCATTGTGTAAGTTCAATGATAAATTCAGGTTTTTCATTGTGTAAGTTCAATAATAAATTCAGGTTTTTCATTGTGTAAGTTCAATGATAAATTCAGGGTTTTTCATTGTGTAAGTTCAATAATAAATTCAGGTTTTTCATTGTGTAAGTTCAATAATAAATTCAGGTTTTTAACTGTGTGTAAGTTCGATGATAAATTCAGGGTTTTTACTGTGTGTAATTTCAATAATAAACTCAGGTTTTTCATTGAGTGTAAGTTCAGGAATTCGATAATGAAATAATAGTGTAAATTCCATAATAAATTCTTCTGTTTTCTTTTATATTGTCATGTTGTATAATAAAACCCAGGAGTAGTAAACCATATAAATTGTTAACACATAAATTGTGGAAATGTTGTGTACAAAAAACCCCTCAGGATACCAGGTTACATTATTTAACTGTAGTCTGTGTATGTGTGAGAGACATGAGTTACCTACCTTCTGCCCGCCACTGCTACTACTATCTGTTGTACCAGTGGTTGCTGTGGAATTCATGGAGGTTAGAGAACCTCGTCTTTCTATACTCAATTCTTCTAGAGAGTTCGTATCACTCTCCAACTCTCTACAAATAAAATCATTAAATAAATACAAAACAATAATACAAGAAGAAAATCTTTGGTTTTGAGGATCCTGTCAACCAACTGACTCATACCAAATCTCTTAGAATCAGATGGGAATGACAATCCTGTTAAAAGATACTACAATTCCAGAAAAAATACAAGTTTTATTTCAAAGAAAATTCCAATGTTTGACAGATTTTTAATTTGTGTATTTTTGGGAAAAAGGGTACAGCAGAAACTGATAGACAAGACCTTCCCAGTTACCCCTATTCTTACAATATATGATAATTTCTATGTTTGGTTTAATGTCGACTAGATCTGTTTTCCTGGCAAAATTTCTCCAAAAGCTAAACACGTGTGATTGCCTGTATTCACTATCAGAACTGACAAAAACATTTCATCTTTATCACTCAAAAGGCTTGGATTATAAAGAGAAAGTTGTAAACAGAACATACCTGCTAACACGACTTGGGTTGAACATTTTAGGTGGTGGTTTAAACATGGTTGTTTGTTTGTTTTTCAAAGCTTCATGCATGTACATCATTCTCTCTTGTATTAATTCTCTCATCTTCTTCACCCATTGTTGTTTCGTTTCTAATGATGACGCCTAAAAATGGATGCATATTGAAATTTAATTTTCTTGTCTTCCTTTTTTTTGATCTTTTCAAAACATGGCAAAAGATAAAACATTTGGTTTAAGCCTTATAGCTCCACTAAAATAAGAACTGTAAAGAGCCTCGCTAGTGAGACAGAGCGCATGCTCATTTTTACGGAACTGTTGATGTCAACTTGGTATCCAGTTTTTAGAGAGTCTATGAAGAAAATTAGTTTTATTTTAAATCTGGCAACTTTGAAATATGGGAAATCTCGATGAACTTAAAATTAGGAAGCTACCAAATGGAGGAACTTGTGATCATTAAAATTCAACAAAGTCAATAAACTTTGAGTCCATGATCTTTAAGCAGATAAGTTGAATAAAGAAGGCAATAAACTTTAAGCTATTCACTCTCCAATTTCCACATATCACGTGTCTACCTACCTTGAGTATAATTCTATAATCAGATATCGGAGCACGACCAGTCCACAGAGCAAACTTCGTCTCATCACCTTCTATATGTTCTGTTACATTGATTTCTGATATCTATAACAGATAAAATATGATTAAAGCCTGGATCCAAATAGATATATAGAAATATAGTTTAAAAACAAATGAAACATTTTAAAATAACTAGCTGACGAATAATTTTTACCTCAATAATTTCCATCAGCTTTAAAAGATAGTGGACCACAGCCATATACGCCCACCGCGGCATGCAGATGGTAAATATTAAAGATTTTGGGGCAAAATTTTAAGTTTCATCAAAATCGGTTGAAAACTAAGAGAGTAATAGCATATTCAAGATTTTGCGGCAAGGGCAATAACTCTGCTTCTAATGGTCGAAAATAGCTCAAATTCAAACTTGATCTTCGTTTTATTTCATCAAAAACTCTAGTTTTTATAGCGTTTACAAGCAAATGTTGACGGACGGACAGGGTTGCCGACAATATACGTCCACATAGAGAGATGCAAATAAAATATCACCTCAATCAAAATATGCCAGAAATACTATGATTGTATGACTTGACCTACAAATGGTAAGACAAACTGCTCTTATAATGGTAAGACAAACTGCTCTTATAATGGTAAGAATTTGTGAATCACATGATACAAATACCAATATCGATGGTGGCATTCCTACTCTCATATTTGCAGTTTTTCTTTATTTCATCATTTTCTTTAATACTTAGTTGCCACTTACCATTAATTTAAATTTAAAAACATATTTTGATTTTCCAGTACTGTCCTTGACTTCCTTGCCAAACACCAGACAGACGTCAAACAGGAAGATATGACGATCTCGTCCCTTCTTGATCAGTTGTTTTGGATCCCAGACTGTAAAATTATCTTGAAGGATGACTTCTCCTAGAGCTTCTATATGGTCCTCCATTCCTACCAACATACTTAGATGCATGGCGTCGTTCGCTTTCTTTGGCACATTTAACATCACTTCCAGACCATCCTGCACATTTACAATAAAGGTTAATATCGTCCGAGGATGGATTTTATTCCAAGCAAAGGTGGTTTTAATTAAGAAAGATAAATTTCCAATTCCAATTCCAGATCTAGGTTAGGTTTGCCATATATGATCTGACAATATTCTTCATTTATTAAGTTCATTGGTTGATGAACACAGGATTTGAGAATGAATAAATATTTTCATATTTGTTTTTTTTTTTGTGTATTTTATCATAATTATTCATTCATTTATTAAAATTTATATATATATATATTAATAAAACTTTTTTTTCTGGTTTAATTTGTCAAGATGTATTTGGTCCGTACCAGGGGCAGGGGCTTGTTTATTTTTATCTGAATGTTATTGTGTATTCATACACCGCATTCCAAGATAGGTCAACCTAGGTCATTGCCATGAGATTTTTTGGTTACCAGAATTGTTTTGCTTGTACAAATTTCCATCTCTATGGTCATGTGATAAGAAGAGGTATTTTAGTAAGAATTAGAATTTACCTTAATTTCTCCAGTATGAGCCTCACAACATGTCAATAAATCTTTTAATAAGAGTTGATATTTGGTGATACGTTGAACTGGTTTAATCAGAAACGATGCTAGGGGGTCGTTCAATTTGTGTTTAGCTTGCATTTCCTGAAATAAAATCATTCAAATATTAAATACAAGTTATGTTTCTAATTCTCAGAAAAGGTTTTTTAATCAACACTGATTGATAAAATCTAAGACATATTTTCCTGAAGATGTAAATTGCAGAAACATTGTGTACAATTCAAACCAGGAATATTGTACCGCAACATTGTGTTTCCTTAAAAATGAGATCTACCCCTAAACATTGTTTTTATTAATGTTAACAGGCTGCCAATCTTCAAGATCAAATTGAAAAAATAAGAAAAATAAAAAAATAAAAACTGATCTTACCTCGAAGAAATTGCCAGCTGATTCGACAAGTAGTGAGTTTGATTCTGGTTTGTTTTTACAATAAGTTACATAAATAGAGAACTTCTCGGCCTAAAAGACAAAATAATTCACAGATTGTAATATAAACAAACTTGTTCATCTTCCTACGGTGTCCTGGGGCCATCTTTTTCACCAAAGAATCTGAACAAATTGTAACATGAGGCAATTCATTAATTGTGAAAAAAAATAATTTAATCTTACCCAGGTAACAAAACAATGGCCAACATCTTCTGGTATTGTTTCATATTTCTCTAATTCTTTTAAAAATACTCTGAATAAAAAAAAAATCAAATTATTAGATCAAAGATCTTTGACTTCAGAAAAGAATATTTACAAAGATTTATTTAATCATTTTCCAGGTTTTTTAGTGTCAAATTAAGCAAACTCTTTGAATAATTAGTGTTTGTAATGAATTATCATGTATTCTTAATCATATCATAATGTGCTTATTGCATATAATGAAGAGGTTTAACCAATCATAAATGTACATATATGTACTGGATAATCAAAAAATAAGGAAACCCATCTTTAAATGATGACGTGAAATCTATATTTCAAAAACACTTATACCAATTTCTAATATACGCAAAAATTCTGTCATTTGTTATTTGGGGATAAATAATGAAACTTTTAGTATTGATGCAATTTTTTTTATTCAACTCAATGCATCAATATAAAGGAAGGAATCATGTTTCATCTGTGAAAGGTTGCAGATCTAGTACAATCACATCATTTTTTCAGTATCACAGTAACTTACTTGTTGTGGAAATGATAAATTTCTTCCATGTTACCGAAAATAACTTTCTGTTTGCCCTTAATACCAGGTGGTACATTGTTACTGGTATCACACATTTCATTTAAATAGCACTGAAAATATCAAAGAATACAGGTTTTACACGATAATAAAACAACACATTCACTTCGAATACCACCAGAGGCACAAAAACTTAACTTAAAATCATTAACCAATTTATTTAACTTATTGGTTAGCCATTAAAATTGATCATTTTAACCAATGAGATGACAGTACTGTATTCCCTAAAATCTACGTTTTACATGAAAGGGAAAACAACACAGTTTGACTACCAACCAGAGGCACAAAAACTTAACTTAAAATCCAGTGGCAGAGCCAAAGGGGGGGCAGCAAATTTTTCGGGCAAAAATGTCATAACTAGGTTAAAGTTTCTGG
Source organism: Lottia gigantea (assembly GCF_000327385.1). NCBI lineage: Eukaryota > Metazoa > Mollusca > Gastropoda > Lottiidae > Lottia > Lottia gigantea. The sequence continues at coordinate 1,515,802 of NW_008710211.1, forward strand.
CAATCTCAGATATCTCGCCCTCTCTCGGACGAAACCTGGCTCCTCCTCTTTTAAAATCATTAAACAATCTATTCAACTGATTGGTTAGCCATTAAAATTGGTCATTTTAACCAATAAGAACTCATTTGTTGTCTAACGAGAGGCCCAAAACATTTTGTCTAATTTGTTTGTGAACATGTAACATATGGTGAACAATTTGTTATATACATATCAAATAATAATATCTTGAGCAGCAGTGAATCTAATTGACTAGTCTTACCTTTAAACAAGTTTCAACATCTTTAACATAGGTTCTTTCAGTCTGTAATAGTTCAGCCATTATAAACCTGCAATAATAGTTAAATATATATAATCAAAAATATTTGTTTCCAATTGCGTTTATATGATCACATTTCATCAAATGAACAGAGGCTCAACTACCATAGGCACTGGTTGAACCAAGTCCAGTGGCCCCCACTTCTTAAGGAGCCCAAAAACAATGCAGGAGAGTGTAAGTTAAAAACTAAAATTCCCATGGGAGTGGCATCAAAGGGTGACTTCGACTTCAAACACGAGTTAACATGGTAGCATGGAATGTCTATATATGGTCAAAAGTCCCGCCATATTGCCTTAACTCGATCAAATGAGATTGCGACCCTCACTCGGCTTGCTCGCTGAAGATAATTACCTCATTTCTCCATCAACCACAGAGTTTCAATCGAAGTCACCCAAAGTACTTTAGTCAAGGAGCCGTCACTCATCTAGTTGAGTCTTTGCAAATCAACGAACAAGCTATTAGAGATAGAGAGCTGGCACATAGCTTGACAAATTCCGAAGGAGTTTTATAGAAATAATAAAGGTCCTAGCCCTAGGAGAAATCGGCTAATTGCACACTGCACAGTATTTTCTAATCTATTTGCCTGATTTGATTCAGAAGAAGATATATCACTTACTCTCGGCGTCTGGCTGATTTACGCTTTTCCTCTGTTAATTCTTTAGGTCGATGTTGTAGTTTTTCTTCTATAGAAGAATCAGATCTTCTCTGAGGAGTGGGGGTTTCTTCTTTTTCTTGGGGGTCAGGCTGAAATAGATTATTAGTATTATGATAGTTGCTTGTCAATTTCATTATTATTTTGTCACTTTTTCAGAGAAAATATTTGGAAAAGATGTTCAGTGAGCTATTCCTCCAACATTTCTTTATATGTAGGTTTTAATTCCATTCAGGTGACTGTCTGTAACACTATATTTATCAAAGAAAGTTTTAAAAGATCTGTGAATGTGTATAGATATCTTCGTTACAGCTAAAGTCTAGAATTAACATGTCTTAAAAGAATTAATAACTCTTTTTACCAAAATGTTGTTTTGGATATCAAGTTTCGTTTGACGGTTCAGATTGTTAGTACTTGGTTTATTTATCCATACCTCTTTCTTCTGAACACCGAGTTTAGTTTCTAACATGGTTCGATATTTCTCCATTCTAGACAGGAAATCTTTATGGCGTTTGTCAACAGCGGCACACCATGACATGATATTCTTAGCGTGGATGTTACCCTTAGCAACAAAACCATCGGCAAGTTGAAGCAATAATTTCACATTTTCTTTGGTTTCCTGAAATATTCCAAAAAGGAGATAAGAGTGAGTACCTTTAGAAAGTTTTCTTTAGGCCTAAGTTTTTCACCTCTTGAGGAGAGCGAGACTTCATAAACCTTAACAAAAATTGGCGGCAAGCTTCTTGATAATGTGGATGAGAAGCTAAGTTAGAGAGCTGTGAAAATTGTCAGCGTTCTATCAGCAAATCAGTCCTACTCCATTATCAGTAGCTCCAATTCTGATTTGATCATCAGGGAAGATAACCCAATAACATGCAAGTTGCCAAACTTGTTTGTTTGGAGGGGTGAGTAATATATCTGGAGGGGCAATGGTGTATGGTGTTTAGTTGTAGTAATGGAATTGATCAGTTGTCAGAATTTTTTCAGGGGGGGGGGAGGGGGACAATCAAATTCTTGCCTCCCCTGTAGCTTCGGGTCTGCCTAATAATGTCAATAAGTTTATCCACTGCCATTAATCAGTTGAAACATAGAAGAAGTCAGATTTAAACTAAAAGCACTCTGCTGAACCATATTTTAAACCGAAGCAGACAGCAACTTACCTTGGCTCTATTTCTAAAATCATAATGTTCTTTCAACAGTGATTCTGTTTCTTGTGGACTGCTACCAACTGCAGTGTGAGATTCCAGGTATGCCTCTCCATGATCATGGATCCATTCTAGAGCCTGAAAAATAAAAATCATAAATTTTACCTCAAAACCATTTCACTCCTGTAAATTTGGATAAAAGTCCCAAAAAATATCAAAAATCTAACCACCATGGCTAAGTTTTCTTGATGGATTCTATCTCTGAAACACGTCATCAACATAACTCTTCTTTATCATTAGTTATTGTCATCATCTTGTCTAGCCTTCTGTATTCCAAAGGACAATTACTTAATCAATTAATGATTTATGAAAAAATAAAATGGTTCAAAAATGGAAGATTGCTTTGGTGAAATGGTAAGCATGTAACATGGTACGTAAAACAAATCCATACCTGTTTAGCACTTTGTTCAAATAATAAAAATTGGTGACATTGATCAAGTTTACGTTTTTTCATCGTCCAACATTCAATAACAATATTTTCTTGGTGTAACAGCTGATCCAGGGTTGCTGAAAAAGTGATATTAAATCTGTTAACACAATTTCAAAATGGCCTATATATACCTTGCTTCATGACGTGAAGAATTTTGACATAAAATCAAAATCGTTTTGATTAAATTTTTCAAATAAACAAGAATAAAATATCAATATTCTATAAAATCTAGGAATAAATATAACAACAACTTGCACACTCTGAATCTCGGTTTGTACGACATTTTCAAAATCGAAACGATCTTAGCGCTAGGATGTCCTAGATTATTATCTTCTGACATTGAATCTAGGACAACCTAGCGCTAAGATCGTTTCGAGAATACGTGGCCAGGTCGATATCCTTTGTCAACTCTATAAAGCTTTCAGAGAGTTCGTATAGCTAATAATGTATATTTTTTGATATTTTTCATTTACAATCACAGTTCTAAAATATATTTACCCTTGACATGACCCTCAGGACTTCTAAATTTCATCTGCATGCCCAGGAAATGGAGATTACGATTGACATATTTTAAAAATGTTTCAGCTGTTCTTCTGGCTAGGGTACAGGCCTAAAAAATATAAACAAAATGTAATCTATTGATGCAAAAGCTAAAGTTAATATAGTTTATGACATGATTCAGCACACAAAAAGGCAGGGTTCGAATTCTACAGAAGCTGCAAAGCTCAGCCGGCAGCTAGCAGCAAGTCATTAATAAGCACAAGATTGCCTGCAAGATCAGTGCAGTACAATCCAATCCTTCCAATTATCTTTCAGACCAGAAATATTTCTGAGCATCCACTTAGAAAAATGTTGTTGAATATTAGTAGATACCATCAAGACATCGACCCCCACCAGGCAAAGAATATAATTTGTTGGTACATACTAGATGAAACCATTAAATTCCTTGAAGGAAATTTTTAGTGCCAGCAATTGTCTCGAAAGCCTAATGTTGAGCACCCACAAAGCAAAAAGTATAATTTCTTGGTACGTTCAGATGGTTGATCCACAAGGCAAATACAATAAGTTCTTGGTACGTTCAGATGGTTGATCCACAAGGCAAATACAAACAGATCTTGGTACATACCTTAAGAAAAGCCTCCTTCTGTTCGTTATGTTTATTAATTAGTTGTATTAAGAATGATGATTTATCTGTAGTATTAGTTTTATCTGAGTTACACCAATCTTCATCTCGTTTATAATCTCTATCTAATGATTCTAGCACTGACCATACCTTTAATAGAATAGTTATAAATGTTATCAAACCATGCATTTTATAGAGAGGTATGCCACTTACTTTTTTTCCAAACCTCAACAATTCTAAAAGGTATCCCGCTTTCATAGTTTCTATCATATATGTCTTATATATGTATCATTCAATAGAATTCCTTATGAAATGTTTTTTTATTTAATTCAATATCAAATTTTTCAAATGTGTTTTATTACATGTCAAGACTCTGGAAGGTTTCAGGTCAGTTTTGACATTTTTCCCTAGTATAAGGTTTCTTCATAAGAGAAACTCTCCTATAGAAGCACTGGCCTAGGTCACAAGTAAGGACTGTGAATTTCAGCATTGGAATACATCAATTTGATAGGAAATTACCTACTTCTGGAGAGATTTACAAGATAAGCAGTCTTAACTATCTACCTTTAAGGAATATAATCCTTTGTTAGGTAATGGCTGTTGTTCGGGAGAGCACATTATATGTCTGACGATGAATCACACGAGTAGGGATGTACTATAGACACATTAAGTTAAGTTTATCATCCTGTTTTAAACATAAAATGAATTTTTTTACCTGTTCTGCTGTTTTGTACCAGTTCATAGAAGCCATGACCAGTTTGTGTCTTTCTTCTGCATGATACATCAACTGTTGCCAAGCTAACGTCACATTCTCTGCGATGGCACGAACTAGGTCTGAGTTATAATGCTGACCTTGTATCATCGCTTCAGCTTTCTGAGTCACCTGTACTACACTAATATGAGTTTTCTGGAAATAAATTTCAAAACAATCAAATTTATACCTTAAATAGTACATTTCAAATCAAAGACAAGATCTCAAATTATTAGCTCTACATAGGATATCTATAAATACTGGATGGTTGTTTCTACATTTTTAAATTGTTATGAAAACAATCAAAATTTCACACAAGATTTCAAAACATTGTTATGATAGAGATACTTATTTTCATTCAAAATTCCATGCTCACATTGGATTACATTTCAACATTGTCTGTGTCCTCTGCGCATTTCAAAACATCATGGTACATTGAGTTCTATTTAACCAGCAATATCTTATAGATGGTAGGTTGCAAAGTAAGATTTGAAGACATAACAAGAAAATCTTTTCTTTGAACACCCTTGATCTGGTATCTACAGCCCGCCCAGCTTTGTTCTAGTTTAAGACTTAGTTTAAAACATTTCTTAAATCATAATTCATCAATGTAGTACCGAAGACCAACCTACCTCTATGGCAATCATGAAATGTTCATGTTCTTTTTTCAGAGTTTCAGCTTCTATGAGTGTGTTAGGACAGATAAAACTGGCTGTTAACATGGATTCTCCATTTCTGACCCAACATATTACCTACAATATGATAACAAATCTTATTATCTCATCATGAATAACATTAGAGAAAACAAATAGAAAAATTTTTTTTGAAAATTGTTTACTTCTTAATCTTTATTATTCAATTCAGAAATGAAGGTGGAGTTGTCAATCCAAAATGACTCCAAGGATCAATAATAAAACTGTTTTCATGTAATACAGTAAATTTAAGCCATTAAAATTAAAAAATCACAAGAATGATGAAGAAATACGAAAATCAGGTATCCTACTGAATTGTCTAAAAAATCATATCACTACTGGACACCATCATTGTCTGATAAAGACGAAATTACCTTTGTCGAAACTTCGCAAGTTATTTATAAAAGTAATTGATATCCATAAAATTGTGTCCAATTATTTATTACCCAATAACAAAATAACTAACTAAGGAAGATAAAAAGAAACAAAAATAGAACCATACCTGTCTGGCTTCAATCTCGAAGTTTCTCAATTGTACACACTGCTCTAGTCGGAGTCTCTTCTGTTCTGAGAACGTCTCTAGATCCACTTCTCGTTCCTGGAGGTACTCGAGTAATATCTGGATCCTGGAACTGGCATCGTACTGGGAGTCTAACATCAACTGAACACCAGAACTCTCAAATAACTAATACATCAAAACAACAAACAAACAAAACTACTAACTACTGTTATACTGAATATCTTCATAATCTACGTTTTCTTTATGGACTATTACATGTTAGAAAACTAGTGGTTCTATTGTTCTGAAAAAACTCTTACAAAATTTGACTATTTCTTTATAGTTTCTGACTAAACAAAAGAGCATGCAACGGAGAAGGTTATAATTCGTTTAATCCCTAACAAATTCCCTTTCCCCATTTCAGAAAATTCATAATTTTAGATTTTTTTACCAATGTGATCAAACCAACAGAGTCCTAAAATTGCTTGATTTACTGGACAACTGCTGATATAGCTTTGGTCATCCAGCGATTGGAGCATCAATATATAAAGAATCAAAACTGACCTGACAGAGTTCTTGACCTCGTTGTATAACCTCGTAAGTACAGTTCTGCATGTGTAATACGCTCTCATTATGCATCTGAAGAAGTTGCTCGGCCTTTGAACCATCTGTCACCAGTTCTTGATGTTGAAGCTCTTCCGACCATAATTCTAGTTGTGACGAAACCTGGGAAGAAATAATTTTTTTATAATAAGAGGAGATCTTCGCTTAGTGTGCCCAGTGCCAAGCATCGGCCGAAACCATTCGCCATCATCAAGTGTTTAATTTCATTTGCCCTAACATTCACTCGTTTTAAAAGTGTGTTCACTCTGGCGTAGTCTATGACACACTTTCCTATAACTCAACCAATCACGGTTGCTGAAAGCGTCACATGACAAATAAAATGGCAACCTTCAGTGAAGCAAGTTGAGTGCTAAAAGAAATTAATTATGTTATGGGAGTCAAAGCCCAACTATATAAGCAACTGACGCTCTTCACATCTTTCTGGACACCACCATATTTTTATCATGTGACTGAGGTCCTTGCGCATGCGTAATTTGATTTGCAGACGAGTTAACAACGCAGGCAATTGCCCAGTTTGTCCACTGCGTCGGGCCCCATGAATTCAGCAACGAATAGTTCGGCCAAAGTACCAGCAAATATAAATCTGCCCAGTCTCTCGTTAGCTGTAGAGACTTGAAAGTAACGAAACATAAATGATTAAGATAAAGTGCACAAAAAATGTCCAGCATTAGAATAATGTTACATTGTGTGACATTGAAAATTCATAAAAAATACTACAATTTACCTCAAGAGCATCTCTTTCAAAAACTCTGAGCTGAAGACAGAGATCCAGTTTCATTTTTCTGGCTGCCCACAGATCTTCCAGTTGATTTCTACTTTCATTGAGTTGATTTAATACACCTGAAAACATAGTCACATACTGAAATCTTATCATACAATGTCACTACAATAAAACATTTCATGTAACTCAAACTGTGAACCATTGGTCCTAAGAGAGGAAGCAATTGCTTAAGTTTCAAGAAATGCTTAAGCTGTGAATTGATTTGTTTTGGTATCCAATGCCTCAGAGTTCATAAACTTTCTTGCCTAATTTTTAAATTGTAGGAATTTATCCCAAAAATAGACTAATAGGATAATACACGTTAGTATGTCCTTATATCCACATAAAAACACCATATTTAGCAATCCATTTCTCATTTCAAACTTAGAGCGACAAAATTTACAAAAATATGTTTAAAAGTAATAAAAATGCATAATTTCCAATATATAATTGATTTCAATTCCAAGTTTCCTTAATAATAAAAATCACAAAAAATATACAAATATTTTCAGAAGTCAAAAGACAAAAAATTAAGAAAATCTGCTGATAAATACATAACACTGATAAAAATTTGACAAAGTACGATATTACATTATAATAGTTCACCTTGTTGCTATATTCCTGGTCATTGTTTTAATCTAACTTAGAAACATTGTGGTTAAATTGTTCAAATTTACACATCAAATAGAGAATTTGTGTAAAAGATTGAAGGTCACTGAGAGCTACCAATAACAACATTGATTGTGTGAAGAAATTTGGACTTTTTCCACTTTTTTTACTCAATCTTCATTGTTCGTATGGCAATGGGTATACCTTTATCTTATCAATGCCAATGAGTGCACACAAAAAATTCTGTTAAAATTGTTCTGTTGCTCAAACAATTGCAAAAATTCAGATTTTTGAATTCGGTTAATCTAGTGCTCAAACAATTGCAAAAATTCATCATTCGGATATTTTAGAAATTCTGTTAATAGTAATAAAAGTGTGTATATCAAGTTTCATTAAGATCTAATAAAATCTGTAGCCTCTATGATGTCCACAAGAGTAAAGGGGCTACAGCAATATATCCAGATCATTTTTTGTAATGTTCAAAAGTTTTAGCCTTAACAGTTTAAGTAATTCTCAGAACTGAGGGTTTTAGTCGTAACAGTTTTGCTGACTATGCATTTTTCTAAGAACAGTTCCCACCTCTTGCCTGTATATATATATATTCCTTGCTTAGACCTGATAAGTATTGTAATGTTCAAGGCTTTTAATCCTTTTGTCTGAGCAAAGTAAAAAGTTTGTTGAATTTTTTCGATATTTTTGCAGAGAATTGGAATATCAGTCTCATAATAATACTGTTAGTCTTAGAATGTTTTTGTGTTGATAAAAATAATATCTTTTGTAAGTTTACATTGAAAAGTAACACATTTCTCTCCTAGAAATTTCAACTCTAAAAAGGTACAAATTTTGGCTGAAAAATGTCCTTTGTAAAAACAAATTTTGAAGACATAATGTGTGCTTATGTTTATATTTTTATCAACACAAAGTCATTCTAAACTAACAATACTATTTTGAGGCTGGTATTCTAATTCTCTGGAATGTATTGGTAAAAAAAAACTTTTTACTGTGCTTAGAAAATAACAGTGTTGATAACTTTGTATTTTTCTACAAGTTGTCAACAAATCAGATTGATGTTGATTTAACAGTTTATTGACTGTTGTCCAACTAAATTAACTTTGTCCAAAAAACCTATACAATGTTTGTTTACAGATCTCTAGACTTGTTGGCTTCAGTTGACTTGGTTTATTGTGATCAACTTTCTCCCTCAATCTATAAACATCTCACAGACTCTTAACTTCTGATAAGCTGACATGGATTCTCTTAAACAGCCCTAATTTTCTGTACCAATTTGGAATCATATAAGTTGGCAACACCATTAAGTGTTCAATGAAGGAAATTTAACCAGCCCAGCAGCATTAGCCTATATTTTTCAAACAGTCGAGGGATCTTAAATGTGCATAGGGAGCCGCAGTGGCTCAGTGTGTTAAACGCTTGCTCGCTAACCTGAAGGTCCAGGGTTCAATCCCGGCATAGGTCAAGGTAATATCTTCGGATTTTTCAACCCGGTTTCCCCGTCAGTGATGCAGGTAAAGAGGTGCTGACAAGGAAAAAACATCTATAAACCGAGACTTGTGTTACAGGCTGTGTACGTTAAAGATCCCTCAACAGTTTGAAATCGAAAAAGAGCAGGTTAATGCCGCTGTCCTGGCAAAATTTCCCTCATTGCACCCTGTATAGCTAGCGTTGCCTGTCTTCATTAGCCCACATGGTGCAGAAAAGTAGAACGTAAAAATCCATTCATTTCATTTCATTTAAATGTGCATAGCCAGTAGCACAATGACCTAGCACATAGATAATACTCTACCCATACCAAGATATAAACCTGGACTTTCAGGTTAGCAGCAAGCATCCAACCCAATGCACCCCTTTCCCCTGTAAATATAGTAAAGTAACTTACCTTCTATATGTGTGTAGTCCTGATTTGAATTTCCTTTATCCTGTTCAGCATTGATAGCCCTGTTAAATATGAATTTTATTTTCATCACTGACCACATATATAACGATCGTAACATTTTTAATAAAAACACGGCCATAAAACAGAAGAGTTTTATCACAAAAATCACCAGTAGCATGCCTAGCTTTGACACGATAGTTTGTACGGAATATCCAAACACAGAAATCCGACGGAGACTCACCGCACAATGACGATATACAGTTAACGAAAATAAACGTAACTTTCCCATATTTGGAATAAAAATATTGCTATGATATGTACACCAAAGTTTGGAATGAAAATGTCTGGTTGATAGCTTCATATGATGTGAATCCATCTTCGATACGTCACACTTGATTGTTTTCGGCACATTTTGTTTTGATTGTCACTGGGTTGGAATGTGTTTTAAGTACAGTACGTTTATCACAGAGTTGCTTCAGCTATACACAAATTACAAATTTTGTCTCTTTAAGTCTATTTTCAGCTTTTTGAAAGCATGAATAGTAAATTTTGTCCTTTCAGTTTAGTTCAAAGCTTTATAAATACACAAATTGTAAATTTTGTCACTTCAATTGTATTTACAGCTCATTGAAAGAACTCATTGTAAACTTTGTGTCTTTAGTTTTGGATTATTCAACAGCTTGTAAATTTTACTTTAAGAAAGCGTTTTTTGATATTATGCTGATAGAATTGAATAATATTGTTGATATGTTAATGAAATTGTATTTTATAAATGATATGTTTGTTAATCTTGGTAAGATTCTGGTGGTCGTATTAAAAGGTGTATATGAAGGTATAAACTGTCACCCAAATGTCTCACTATTTCCATCTTGCATAATGTAGCTTTAAGTTAAATAAATGTTCTGTATTACCTCAGAAATGGTATTTTCAGGCAGTACATCTAGAAATTAAAAGAAAAATATCAATTTCTTTTCCTTTTGGTTTTTTTTTTTTAAAATAATGACAAAAATCAGAAAACTTTATAACATCAGCAAAAACCTTATAAAGTTGCACTCCACAATCAACAATAGCGCCCAATAAAAATACCCATAATAGCAAACTCAGCAGGTATCAACTCCATCCAGGCCTTCAAACTATTGGCAAATAATCAACAAAAACTCAAGAAAAATAAATTCACAGCAAAACTTAACGCTCAGGAGCAAATAAACTATAAAGAACTTGATAACATCCATAGAAACCTTAGAAAAATCTACAATCAAAAGCTTCATCAATAAACCCAAATAAAAATACCCATAGAACAAATTCAGCTGGTTTCAACTCTATCCAGAAATTGAAACTACTGGCAAATAATCAACAAAACCTTAATATAAATTAACTCACAGCAAAACTTAATGCTCAGGAGCAAATACATTTCAATAATAGCAAAAACTCATTGACTTTCAACAACTGTAAGACCTGAAAGCAGCCTTCGATCAATAAAAGGACATAATCTTAAAAGCAATATTAACAAGAAAGTACTAAACTCTGTGGAAATAAGCTTCAACAACAGCTCACAAATTTAGAACAAAGTTAAAACAATTGTATGAAACAAAACTTGAGAGAAATATCTTTGAATAAACCCAAAACTTCAGGGAAATATCATCACAAAAACAATAAATCGTCAAATCGTGAAAGCCCAACAATAACTACAATAACAGGTATAAATCTGGAGCAAAAAAGGTTTAAACAAAATTCAGAGAAAAACTTTGAATAAACCCAAAACTTGAAGGAAATAACGACAATGAATCGTCACAGAAAGCCCAATTACTTAAAAAAGGTTCCCTTATTTTTATTTAAGAAAATAAAAATGCTAATACTTATATGAATAGAAAGTAGTGGTGTTCTAATGACTTGAAAAAATACCAGTTTGTCTCACATGTCCATTAATCAATTAATTCATAATTAGCTAAATTAGAAGAGAATTGCCAGCAGAATTTGAATGAGTGAACGATCAAGAAAGGTCAAAAAGACTTTTTTTGTTTATCCAGACTGTACATATATTGACATTTATGATTGGTTAAAAGACTTAATTATATGCAACAAGAACAAAATGATATGATTAAGAATACATGATAATTCATTAGAAACATCAATTAATCAAATAGTTTGCTTAATTTGACATTCAAAAATAAGGAAACCCATCTTTAAATATATATACATTGTTAGCTATGTGGACTCACTGAAATAGACATTATTACTGAGTGAACGATCAAGAAAGGTCAAAAAGACTTTTTTTGTTTATCCAGACTGTACGTACATGAACATTTATGATTAGTAATAATTATATGCAATAAGAACATAATGATATGATTAAGAATTATGATAATTCATTAGAAACACCAATTAATCAAATAGTTGGCTTAATTTGACACTATAAAATAAGGAAACCCATCTTTAATTATATGCAATAAGAACACAATGATATGATTAAGAATACATGATAATTCATTAGAAACACCAATTAATCAAATAGTTTACTTAATTTGACACTATAAAATAAGGAAACCCATCTTTAATCTCCCTTATAGCCTGATATTTCTACGTGAATAATTTATATATAAGTTCTGTCACTAGAACAATCAGTATCTATATCTTGTATATATATCACCATTAGTACAGTGTTTACAAATTATGTGAGTAGGTGGAGATAACAATCACTGATAAGGGTTGAAAACGCTTGTTCAACTCCCATATAAAGTGAAAAATGAGTTAAGGTGCAGACGCACGAAGGGTCTTGGTCGGAAATTTTTGTTGCCGATAAGAGTCTTGAGTAAGGTAACGTGCCAGTGCTACTACGAGAAATTTATTGGGTCACCGACTGGATTAACAATATCAAGCAAGTTTGATACTTGTCTCTGATAGTTTTATTGTCTGCAAGACAGACAGACCGTCATCGTCCAATCAGATTCATTTTCCTTTCAATTGCACATGATTATCGACATGGTGGAAAACGACCGACTGGAGATTTTTGTCTCCTCGTGTGCCCATGGCAGTCGGCGAAACTCTAGACTGCAACAAAAATCTCCGACCAAGATCGCTCAAATAAATGTGCTCACACCTTTAGAGTGAAGGTCTTTTATTAAAGATTAAAATTAGTGAATAGGAGTCAAATAAATCTAAGAAAGCACTGTAGATCTACATTTTTGGTTCCATGATTTTTTCTATTACTACACTACATGGCCATTCTTGATCATATTATGCATTCAGCGAGTCCATATAACTAATTCATTAAGAGATTTTTTGTTTTTTTTCAAACCTACCTACATGTTTAGTCCAATTGCCAAAATACTTATATCATACTCTATAGAAGCTAATAATAAGGTAGACCATGAGAAAGAATAGGTGAGAAAATACCTGAACAAAGGGAGTTAATCTATAATTACAACAGGACAATAGATTAGTCTAGTGGTATACTATACATACAATATATATACAACTTGTACTACTCATTATACCTTTATTCATTACTAGTATTAGTACTTATTCTTACTGTAATATATCTTAATTCATTACTAGTACTTTAGTACTTATTCTTACTGTAATATATCTTAATTCATTACTAGTACTTTAGTACTTATTCTTACTGTAATATATCTTAATTCATTACTAGTACTTTAGTACTTATTCTTACTGTAATATATCTTAATTCATTACTAGTACTTTAGTACTTATTCTTACTGTAATATACCTTTATTCATTACTAGTACTTTAGTACTTATTCTTACTGTAATATACCTTTATTCATTACTAGTACTTTAGTACTTATTCTTACTGTAATATACCTTTATTCATTACTAGTAGTTTAGTACTTATTCTTACTGTAATATACCTTTATTCATTACTAATACTTTAGTACTTATTCTTACTGTAATATACCTTAATTCATTACTAGTACTTGTACTTATTCTTACTGTAATATACCTTAATTCATTACTAGTATTAGTACTTATTCTTACTGTAATATACCTTAATTCATTACTAGTACTTTAGTACCTCTTCTTACTGTAATATATCTTAATTCATTACTAGTATTTGTACTTATTCTTCCTGTAATATATCTTAATTCATTACTAGTACTTTAGTACTTATTCTTACTGTCATATATCTTAATTCATTACTAGTACTTTAGTACTTATTCTTACTGTAATATACCTTTATTTATTACTAGTACTTTAGTACTTATTCTTACTGTAATATACCTTAATTCATTACTAGTACTTTAGTACTTATTCTTACTGTAATATACCTTAATTCATTACTAGTACTTTAGTACTTATTCTTACTGTAATATACCTTTATTCATTACTAGTACTTTAGTACTTATTCTTACTGTAATATATCTTAATTCATTACTAGTACTTTAGTACTTATTCTTACTGTAATATACCTTAATTCATTACTAGTACTTTAGTACTTATTCTTACTGTAATATATCTTAATTCATTACTAATACTTTAGTACTTATTCTTACTGTAATATACCTTTATTCATTACTAGTACTTTAGTACTTATTCTTACTGTAATATACCTTAATTCATTACTAGAACTTTAGTACTTATTCTTACTGTAATATATCTTAATTCATTACTAGAACTTTAGTACTTATTCTTACTGTAATATATCTTAATTCATTACTAATACTTTAGTACTTATTCTTACTGTAATATACCTTTATTCATTACTAGCACTTTAGTACTTATTCTTACTGTAATATATCTTAATTCATTACTAGCACTTTAGTACTTATTCTTACTGTAATATACCTTAATTCATTACTAGTACTAGTACTTATTCTTACTGTAATATATCTTAATTCATTACTAATACTTCAGTACTTATTCTTACTGTAATATACCTTAATTCATTACTAGTACTTTAGTACTTATTCTTACTGTAATATACCTTAATTCATTACTAGTACTTAATCTAATCGGCCAGATAAATAACTCATAGGAGTGAATATTAGAAAGAAATGAAACAGAGTTTACACCTTCCTTTTCTGGTCTACTTTCCTGAGTTTCTGACATCATCTTGTAAATAAAAATGAAATAAAATGGCGTTTTATGTCCTATTTTTCTTCACAAATTGGCATCATGAGGACATGCAACACCATGCACTGTACAATGAGGGAAATATTACCAGGAGAGTGTCATTAGACTACTGTTTTTCATTTCCAACAGATAATGTATCTCACAGGACTTATTAATCAAGATAATTGTCAAAATAATAGCACACCATTACACATTATCTAATTTAACACTGATCATAAGAAATAGTCATTAGTTTTCATCAAGTGAAATACACTGAATGGAGATCTATATCATTTTTCTCTGCTGCTGATCAGGCTATTGAAGATGGTTATTTTAATCAAAGAGAAAGCCTATGTAGAATCTACCAATTTTGTCAGGTTTCTACCGCTTTTGCATGTTGTCCACCGCTCTACCGATGGAATGCCCAATTCTAACGATTTTTGATATACATTACCAATGAAGAATATAAGAGTAGAACAATCAACTAGATTGTCATCAATAAAACAAGACCAAGCTGACAGTAGGGAATTACAGTAAAGTAAGCACCTCAGTTGGTTAAAATCACTTCAGCTGACCAATAACTGACCACTTGACCTTAATCAATACTTGATCATTGCTACTTGCTGACCCATCTTACTAGACAAATACATTTAATAAGAAAGAGAAGAATCAACTATTTTTACAACGGTACTGTAACTCAGGTTTACAAAGACCCAGTCTTTTAACCAAAGATCGTGTCAAAGATTTTTCAAGGACAACAACTTGAGCTCACAAATACCCTGTCTACAAGCCAGAACTGTTGACAAAGATTGGACAACTTAGGTTCTCAAAGACCCTGACCTTAGCCAAACTGTTAGGCATTTATCTTTCCAGGATTTTCTGTACCAATATACAGCTGGATCGATTGGAATTATTAGGAAAATTGAATTGGACTTTCAAAAACCGATAGCAATTAGAACACACAGCAAATGACAGAATATTTCAACACTTTAACACTCAGAGCTACACCCATCCTTAATTCTATTTGCATGAAATTTTTCCCAGAGAATTCAATTGGAAATATCGATATAAAATCTGTACAGTGAATGTTAGGATTCTGTTTTCCTTCATGCAATGATTTGTTTTAATACTCAGACATGCTGGAAAGAAAGAAAGCTCGCAGCAATCCAGACAGACCCAATGTTTCTCATCAAAGTATTCATTGAAAGTCTTTAAATAGCTGTGAGTAGCTTTATATTCCTTAAATAACTCTGTCCAGATCTCCCTGGGAAATAATTACACATGTTTTTATAATAATTAAACAAGGAATCTGTTATTGATGCTTGGATTACAATTATAACAGATCGATTTCCTTAATTTATACCTCCAGAATGGATGGAGATTTTTCAATCCAGTCCCCCATTTTTTGTGGTGTTGACATGTAACTAAAAGTGTGACGTACCAATGGATCAGCAATAAAACTGTTGCCCTGTATGCTACTGGTTGTAAGATCCTTGACAGTTGGAAATTGAAAAAGAGTAGGCTTTTTGCTGCTATTCTGGCAATATTTTCTTTTCTGCAAACTGCTATGTTCTCTGTCTTTATTAGTCTAATTAGGTGCCAAAAAAATATACCACTGTGGACGAGTAACAGTCATCTTTCTTTATAGAGTACATGGGTGTAGGTAATTCATGAAAAAAGGTCAAAATTTCGAGAAGTCATAGGTCCATGACTCCTGACCCAATTTCGATCAAATTTGGAATTTGAGCTTTTCCTGTCATAACCAATATTTCATCAAGTAATGGTCAGGTTAAGGGGGTTATTTGACATGGAATGACCCAAAGACAAGGTCCACAAGGTCATGCAAATAACCAGCTTGTTGACAAGACCCCTGTAAATCAAAGTTAATTGAACTGCTGACTATGACCTAAGATCATTTTGGGCAAAATTAACAGAAATTGTGCCAAAATTGTGAAAAAAATCAAGACATTGACCTTTCATCACTGAATGATAAACATATGGTCTGTATGACTTCCACCAACAACTTGACTGTTCTTACTAACATTGACATTTGATTTTATACTAGAGGTATGGGTGGTAATGTGCATCTGAGTTTACAAATACACTAAAATACCACCAACATATCACTGAGAACTCAATATTCCAGTAAAATTCAAACCGAGTTTCTTTATCAATAACTCTATGCAGTGTACAATGAGGGTTGTTTTCTACAAAGTATGTACTTGCTCACAGTTCCCTAATTTGCATATTATGTAGCACTGCAGGTGGAAATGCAAAAGGACTCTGTGCCAGAATCAATCCAAGACTTTCAGGTCCATGAGCAAGCACCTGTTATACATTATCACTGCAGACAATTCTTAAAACTCAACCACAAAATTGGGTAAAAATGTCTAATTTAAGCTCATCACATTCTACCAACATGTTTCGGATATCTAATCCTCATCAGGGCACCTGGTTTGATTGGAAGTAGATTTCCCACATTAATCACAAGGCTCACGGGCAAAGTAAGCCAACTCAATGACCAGGAGTGAGAAGTCAACAACAGGAATATTCTACAACAAATTGAACTATTTAAGTTTTCAATATTAATTTCTAGCAAAGAAACACTTTAAAAGGTTTAAATTTGTTCAGAAAAGGATTAATTTATCTTTGTATGACATATAGAAGTAGGAAAGTAAACATTAATAACACAAGTTATATAGATATACTACTTGTAGATTTATTACATACTACGTTTAGAAACACATACAGGTAACATTAAAAACACAAGATATATAGATATACTACTTCTAGGTTTATTACATATTACGTTTCGAAACACATACAGGTAACATAAAAACACAAGATATATAGATATACTACTTCTAGGTTTATTACATACTACGTTTCAAAACACATACAGGTAACATTAATAACACAAGATATATAGATATACTACTTCTAGGTTTATTATATACTACGTTTAGAAACACATACAGGTAACATTATGACATGAACATTTTACTTGATAACTTTACCTGTATGTGTTTCGAAATATAGTATGTAATAAAGCTAGAAGTAGTATATCTATATAACTTGTGTTTTTAATGTTACCTGTATGTGTTTCGAAATATAGTATGTAATAAACCTAGAAGTAGTATATCCATATATCTTGTGTTTTTAATGTTACCTGTATGTGTTTCGAAATATAGTATGTAATAAACCTAGAAGTAGTATATCTATATATCTTGTGTTATTAATGTTACCTGTATGTGTTTCTAAATGTAGTATGTAATAAAACTAGAAGTAGTATATCTATATAACTTGTGTTATGAAGTTTCACAAAGTAGTTATGAAATTCTGATTTCATCCACTAGAACGAGTATATCCACCCCTATTGTTTGATTGTCTACCACGGACCATGGATCAGGTGTTAACTGTCCCTTACTTAGCCTCTTTATTCAATATTACAATAGACAAGGTTATTATTAATACAGAGAGAGGCTGTACAGAGAACACCTGTCTCACGGACAATCATATTCCCATTATAAATTAATTGAAATGAATGGAGTTTTAGGTCCTACTCTTCTGCATCACGTAGACTAATGAAGAGGTGAAATGCCATGCAGTGTGCAATGAGGGATATTTTCCCAGGACAGAGGCATTAGACTACTCTTTTCTGATTTCTAACAGTAGCACACAGGGCCTCAATTTATTGTCCTATCTGAACAACTAGACCCCTTTGTCATGTCAGCCTACAGATAACATAAGACATATCCTGTATTTATAATCCAAGCCACTTTTCATAAACTGACAGATTCATATCAATTTTCCTCATGGAGCCTAGCTAGAATTCTCCTACAGCTCACACGATTGTCACAAATGATGATAAAACCACTACTTTGTCTTATTCCTGCAAGTGATTCCAACTTTTATATGAAATGCAGGCTAAAATTATCAAGAAGTTACACAACATGATTCTGTTACATTCCTGGAATAAATATATCAAGTACCAACAATCCCAACAGCAAAAACGTAACCTGAAATCCAAACAACATATTGGCAAAACATTGGTAGCAGCTAATGAACTTTTCACTTGAGGAAGTATATCAATAATAATTGAGGAAATATTTCATAATGTGGTATCAGGTGTCTAGAAGAGTAAGTATACCCTGCCTGGCATCACACTCGTCACACATGCAAACAATAAAATGTGATACCATGAATTCTTTACACAATTGTATCCTTTTGTCACAACAAACAACTAATATTGGCTAAAACTCAAATGATGATCAAACACTTTACTGTATTATATTCCTACAAATGATGTCATGTATTCTATACACAATTTGCATCCAATTCACCTCAAAGATCTTTCAAGGTTCTCTTAAACTCAGATAGTTTTTTAACAAATAACCAGGAACCTCATGATTTGTTATTTTCATTCAAGTGATTGCCTATCATGTATTCATTCCATAAACAATTTGTATCTGATTCTCCGTCCAGAATTGTCCAGAAGTCACACTCAGGTTAATAGTAACCTTGAAGCACATGATATTGGTACATTCCTGCGATAAATTCGATATATAATTTGTATCCTATATGTCACAAAAAATCACTAGAATTGACCAACACTGACATTATTCTTACAAATGATGATGAAACACATTGTTTTATTATATGCCATGTATTTCATAGACAATTTATATTCGATTTACCTGAACAAACACGTCTGAATTGTCCACAAGTGTCCAGAATTCACAATACAGTTGATAATAACCATAAACCACATGATTTTGTTATATTGCTGGAAGTGATGCTATGTATTATAGAGTATAACAGTATATAGAAGAGTACTAGTTATCAGCAGTCTATACATGTTATATTGAGCGAATGATTGATTTTTTATATACTACAATCACTATAATAGATCATCCTTAGATCCTCATTGTACACACAGGTCATACTGGACAATCATTACTACAGGATGAATGAATGAATGAATGAAAGTATAAATGAATGAAAGACATGGTACTGGACAATCATTACTACAGGATGAATGAATGAAAGAATGAATAAATGAATAAAAGAAAAACATGGTACTGGACAATCATTACTACAGGATGAATGGATGAATGATGAGAGGGTACTGGACAATCGTTTCTACAGGATGAATGAATGAATAAATGACATGGTCATTACTACAGGATGAATGAATGAATGACTGAATGAATGAATGAATGAAAGACATGGTAGTGGACAATCATTTATACAGGATGAATGAATGGATGAATGAATGAATAAATGAATGAATGAAAGACATGGTATTGGGCAATCATTTCTACAGGATGAATGAATGAATAAATGAATGAAAGAAAGACATGGTACTGGACAATGAATGAATGAAAGTCGTAACACTGGATAATCAGTATAACTAATGAATGAATAAATGATTAAAGTGATAAAAGAAAATCATTAGTATTGATAGAATAAATGAACAAGACCAGACACATCATTTCATTAGAATATTTTCAATAAATATTATGGTTATTATTATGCTACACAATGGACAATCATAATAATGAATAAATGATAACTCCTAAACAATGGCAGAAAGAAAGAATGACAAATTATACCATTTTTCTATATTGCCAATGATATGGATATGATGGAGCATGAAACAGCAGGAGAGAAGTAGAATTGGTCAACTAATAAACTAATTACACTGTTCTCATGTCAGACAAGTGTAGAGACAGGTACTAATGGTCTTCCTCAGGCAATATTCTTCTTCAAGATAATATTATTCATATACAACATTGTACAACATTGTACTACAATTAACTAGGCAGAACATCTCACTGTTTACCAGAGCATCTAACCGTTTACTAGAGCTTCTAACCGTTTACTAGAGCATCTAACCGTTTACTAGAGCTTCTAACCGTTTACTAGAGCATCTAACCGTTTACTAGAGCTTCTAACCGTTTACCAGAGCATCTAACCGTTTACTAGAGCTTCTAACCGTTTACTAGAGCTTCTAACCGTTTACTAGAGTTTCTAACCGTTTACTAGAGTTTCTAACCGTTTACCAGAGCATCTAACCGTTTACTAGAGCATCTAACTGTTTACTAGAGCTTCTAACCGTTTACTAGAGTTTCTAACCGTTTACCAGAGCATCTAACCGTTTACTAGAGCATCTAACCGTTTACTAGAGCTTCTAACCGTTTACTAGAGCTTCTAATCGTTTACTAGAGCACCAGATGTCACTCTGGGCTCCTTACATTTTTTTTACAGATTATTTACCTATATAATCAAAGTTTCAGACAAAACAGTAATCTGATTGGTCAATAAAAACTAAATTTAAAATTAATTTAAGTTATTGACCAATCAGGTGACTGGAACACTTAAATCATATTTTCACAAAACAGGTGCTTGCTCCTTGGGTTAAGGAAAACAAAATGTGGTTTTATATCTGACTGCATTTTATTGACTTTGCTGCCACAGAAAATACCATGTAGAGTATTGCCAGATAAATTGTGACCTAACAGTTATACTACTTGACCTACTTTTGTAACAAAGTTACAATAATTATGTAGAGCCTGTTAAACAAAAAATGATCCTAATATTAAATTCTTAATGTTAAAGTAATTGTAAAAGTAAACTAATAGATACAGGTCATTGGGTATTAATATACCACCTGCCCTGAATTATTTACATAATAATATACAACTCCTCTTTATATATACCTTATACCAATCTAAATTTAACTTTCAAGCTCCACTGCTTTCATTTTTAAAATTCAAATTTACCTCCAATTTCCATTTCAATGTCTGCTTTAAATTGAGGTGAAAAAATCAGTTATCAAGTCATTTTCTTGCCCCGCATTTCCATGAATTTTGCGATGAATGTTTGTTGATTGAAATCTTGTTGTCAGGAAAGAATAAGGAAAGATGACACCGGACCACGTATTCTCGAAACAATCTTAGCGCTAGGATGTCCTAGGTTCTTATCTTCTAACATTGATTCTAGGACAGCCTACGTGGCCAGGCTTTTCCAAAATAACAATGTTTTTAAGTCTTAAGCCTTCATAGACTGAAAAATCCATTCTTATAATTTGGAAGTGTGTGTTTGTACATCCAAATTGGGGAAGCCTCATTCACAAAATTTTAAACAAATATTTTTCAATATTCCCTTCAACAGATTGGTCAATAAAAATTAAATTACAAAATTTACTAAAATCTGGATTTTATCTCAATGAAAATTTGGATCTTAAAAAAACCCAGAAATAAATGAAGTCCATTAAAACAGATACAAATAAGTCAAGATCTGTTAACTCTCTATACCCAATCCTTGATATGATATCCTGTACCTGCTTGACCCTATATAAATAATTCACATAGTCTCAACTTGGACATATAAATACTTTAATTGAATAGTCAGGTAGGTCATATAATGGTTTTGATGTTTTGTTCAGGTGTTATAATCTGGTAGGCATGAGTGTACAAATATACAACAAACAAAATAGACTGAATTGATAGATAGTTGAACGGATGGGAAAAATCCGATGGATGGGTGGATGGATGGCTGGATAGATGGATGGTTGGGATGGCTGGATAGATGGATGGTTGGGATGGCTGGATGAGTTTGGGATAGAATTCAATGGCTGGCTGGCTTGCTGGCTGAGATGGGATGGGATGGAATGGAATGGGATGGGATAGAATTCAATGGATAGATGGGATAGCTGACTGAGATGGGATAGAATTCAATGGATGGACGGGATTGGATGGACGGGATAAGATAGATAGGATGAATAGATGCATGGGATTGGATAGAATTCGATGGATGGATGGGATGGGATGGGATGGATGAGATGGGATAGAATTCAATGAATGGACTGGATAAGATAGATAGGATGCATAGATGCATTGGATGGGATAGAATTCGATGGATGGATAGATGGGATGGCAGGCTGGGATGATAGAATTTAATGGATGGAGATGTGCACTGTAAGAACTTTGTGAACACAGCACCTCCAATCTGCCTTCTTCCAATTTCCAACTGCAAAATAATCTTTAATACACAAAATGAATGAATGAATGAATGAATGAATGAATGAATGAATGAATGAATGAATGAATGAATGAATGAATGAATGAATGAATGAATGACAGTTTCTAATTGAATAGATTAACTGTGTCAAGAAAACAACACCCACTAAATCTGTTTAAAGTTGACATGATGTAGAAATGTTGTGATGTCAGTTCAGTGAAGTATAATAATATAATAATTTAATAATATAAAGATATTTTCTCTAAGACTGTCGTTATACCACAATTAAAACTAAAACTTGTCTAACAGGTCTATATAATACATAATACAATAACAACAAGTTAATATCTTAGTTAGATTTCACCTCAAAAACAAAATCATAAAAACTAAAGACACTTCAAACATGTAAATAGACTTTTTCAAGCGTAAGCAAATCTTGAATGCAAGATGCTGAAGCTTATTTTCGTCACAGCAGAGACTGAGATTTTAAGCTTCAATTATTACAGACAAAAAATGAACAAGTACTAGCCAAGTATTAATGATCCAAACCGTAAAACGAAACACGAAATCTGTAACAACATATTAATATTTACTGAAACTCAACAGAAAAGCTTAAAATTTGACTGATAGAACAGCTAACGCTTGAAAACTAACTGAATCTCAACTTTAAAAGCTGAGACTGACTGGCAAATGCTAAAACATTAAAAAAACCAACAAGATTGAATGAAAACTTCCCTATCCTGGTGTTAATTAATAATAATAATTAGTATTTAATACGAACGAGTTATCAATCTTCACACATATCTTACATCATTTAACTTCAACTCAGTAATTTACTGTTTAATACATCTTGTTAACACATAGAGCTAAATAGACAGACCCTTTTTCACAAATGATAACCCTGAACTCTTTAAGCCCTGTTTACATTAGAACGCTATAGGAAGTGTTTTGTTCTCTAGACCGGGACAAAATTATAGACCTTCTAATAACCTGGAAGAAGGCAATTCATCTGCTCACAGAAAGTGTGAAGGGGTCAAGACGCATGCGTAAGAACTGTTCTCAGAACACTTGACCGTTTACACTAGTAAATTTTCATCTGTTCCGTTCTCAGAACTGTTCCTTATACAGATCATTCCTAATCCAATCATTTACAAACTAGACTCCTCCCTAAACTCCTTATTTTGACTTGCCAAGATTCTTGGACATATTGAAATCAATAGTGTGGGCACCGTTGTCAAAGTCAAACTTCCTAAATGGACATAATAGGTGGTCCATAACGAATATAATTTGGTCTTCATTATCTCCAAAAAGGTGTATATAGTAAAACAGATGATCAAGTCAAGATTTTTTAGGATTTTTTGAAAGTTATTGTTCACTGTATTCACTAAAATAAAATTCAAATCACAATCCTAAATTAGGTTAAAACTCACGAAAATTTCTCAAACCTGAATATAGCTTAAAAATTCTAAATTCCCCACATAATTACACATAAAAACACATCTTACTGACTTTAACAAGTCTTCATACTAAAGATCAAATATTTAAAAAGTCGTTCAATTGAGGCGGACAAACCGAACAAGTTTAAATCTTATTCTTAATTTGACTTTTAACTTTTTAACATTTTCATAAAATCAAGTATTTTAAGATGTGACAATCAGAAATAAAATTCCTAAAATAGAAAATTTCAAAGAGATATTTCAAATTCAAGTTTTCTAGGGTTTGATAAGTACAAATGAAATGAAATGAATGGAGTTTTATGCCCTACTTTTCTGCACCATGTGGGCTAATGAAGACGGCCAACGCCATGCAGGGTGCAATGAGGGAAATTTTGCCAGGACAGCGGCATTTGCCTCCTCTTTTTCGATTTCCAACTGTCGAGAAATCTTTAACGTGCACAGTCTGTAGCTCACGGGGCCTCAGTTAATTGTCTCATCCGAAAGACTAGACGCATATCAGCCCCTCTTAACTGCATCGCCAATGGGGAAAACAGGTTGAAAAATCCGAAGGTATTATCTCGACCTATACCGGGTTGAACCCTGGACCTTCAGGTTAGCGAGCAAGCATCTAACACACTGAGCCACAGGGGCTCCCAGACTGCCATTAGATATTGGCAACTAACAAATAGAGTTGTAGAGTAAGTAAGTAATTTGTACTAGACAAAAACATAAGTGTGGTCTAAATTCTTAAAAAGAAGGCCTATAGAAATACATGACACCCTTAAGGCATGGAACATGAAAACATTTGATATGAACAAAACTCAGCTTGTGTCAAACTATTGTAAGAGAAAGCATAAATCGTAAAACATATTGAGTAACAAATCACACCCAGATGCATATTTCTACTAAGTCCTTGATATATATATATAGATTGTGTTTGTACAGTGCATCACTACTGTTTGTTGTCGATGTATATATAAAGGTACAGGCAGTGCAGGCCGTACCTATTGTTCTCACTATATACACACCTAGTTTTAAACTATTGACAGTTTATAAAGTTACCATACAGTCAAATTTTAAATAAAATTCAAATGAGTTTTACTTTCTACTATTTTAACCCTCACTTCATAGAAGATCTTACTGTCAACAATTACTGTAAATTCAATTTTCAACAGTGTTAACTTTTGATACCAGTACATGAATTTTCAACATTAGGAATTTTATACTAAATTTAGATAAGATTTTTGAGGTACAGGGCCCAAGGTTCTTTTAAAGACTCATGTCAGAAGAAGTATTTGGAAAAAAACTGAAATTCCTTTGATTTTGAACCTTGCATGGCTTGTGAATGAAATTAGTATTTTTAATCTTAATAATTGGGTTTGACAGCACTGAATTTTCTAAACGAAATGCCATTTGATGTCCTGTTCTGTAATATTTCAGCATTTACCTTCTGAGACTTATGGGTAATTGAAGACCTATTCTGATAAATCAGTCCCTTATAAACTTGGACAAACTGTGGGACAATTTAACGATATGTTATCTAATTAACTGAAGGTATAAATTCTATTAGTATAGAGATTATGACAGAGTGTTACACAAGGCTACAAACTAATACCTGTCTGATCTGGACACTGACACTGGTCACTTTCACCTGGGGTCAACTTCAACCAGGGGTCAACTTCAACCAAGGGTCATTTCAGATAGTAATTAGGTCACAAGTTACTGATATCGTGGCTGATAATATCTAATACTGACACTAACTACTCAATAATATTATATACAAATTGAACAGCATATTTGTTAAAAATTTAACACTTGGATCTGTCAGTGAGTAGTCGCAAAAAAAAACTTCGTAGTAGCAATATCATGGCAGCTTTAATCTTTTGGAAACATTTCTTGAGGCATGAGAAATTTCATGGCAGCTTTAATCTTCTGAAAAAGCATAAGCATACTTATCAATATCTATAGAAAATTGATAAAAAAAATGCACAGTTAGAGAAAAAAAATGTCCAAACACCTACAGAACAAGATATATACCTAATAAATCATTGTATTAGCATGACGATTCCATCAATCAAAAATCTCATCCAAAGAATATTATCCTCTTCCTAAGATAATTAATGAAATTTAACACAATGTAAACCAACCCGTAACACAGATCTAAAACCACACTACATCTTTTACTGTCATAATTATCTCAGTTTTTAACAGTGACCTTGACTTTGTTGGTAAGATTATACTATACCTACACAATAGTCCCCACTCCTTTATTTTAATATAGTCCCTTTCTACCCACCACTATTATTTATTACCCAATCTAACGTTGACACTAGGTTATAAAACAACTATCCCACTTAATTCTTTATTTCAATTTGTCTTTTCTTGTCAAAGACTTTGCCAATACATATTCCTTTCAATTTTGTTATTTGTATTATATATGTATGTATTACATACTTGGCTCAAGTTTTTTTGTCAGTGCGGGACTTGGCACTGTCTAACATTCGACTTATTCTAAAGATCTCAAAGGTCCATGTTCTGTCATCCATGTTCTGTCAAAGTTTGAAATTATCAAAAGCAGATATTACCGATTTCAATTCTGTTAATATTTTCAAACTTTCACATGTTATGTGCAGTCAAACCAGGCCTTGGAAATGGCATGAACTGAATGAAATGCTGCATTGTCTGTCTTATTAATCAGCAGATTTTGCTTCAACTTTCAAATGTCAGATGCAGGAAAAACAATTTCTGATACAATGACATAAGCTTTCAAGAGATGCCACTATGACAACATTCTACCCCAACAGTCAAACCTACAGGTACCACACAAACTCAAAATCCAAAACATTGCATGTACAATACATAAATAATCCAAATTAAAGATTGCTTTCATCTAATATACAAGACTATAAATAAAATTCACACGGTGAACAAAATACCATAACAAACAAAGCAAAAAGACGCTTTTCTTGAAACTTTTCATTTGATATGAGATTAAAATTCCCTTCCGAAAGAATTACTCTTTTCATAAAATACTAGTTTGTCCCACATCATAACCACATTCACTAATAACACTACATACTTTATCTTGAAGACATCCAAAATTGAAGCACGCAAAAAAGATCATTTAATTTAAAATTCGAAATAAACACACAGCCCAAAATATTCAACAGTCTACAGATATATCCAAAATAATATCCAAATTGCAATCAAACACTCTTTTTTTTTAAGACACCCACATGCTTAAAATACTTATAAAACACACATAAATTATCATCTTTCAATTCTTATAAAACATTATCAAAATATCCTGGTAAAAATTACTCACAGAAGTTCACAAAATATTTGATATTCAAATACAAATTATCTCATAAACACACACAAATACAGCAGTCCACATCCATAAATCAAAAGAATTATCCAACAATCACCCAACTTCAAATATTATATCTTATAAGAATAATAAAAAACTCACTGAAGTTCACAAAAATATAATTAGGAACACACTTTGTACATGATATTAAAAATAGTATTCACATACGAATTATCTCACAAAAACACACACAAATACAGCGGGTTCACATCCATAAATCAAAAGATTTTCCAACAATAACACACAATTCAAAATTCAAAACACACTTTTTAAAAACATATCCCAAACGTATTTATATCCTCATAAGGAGTTTACTCACAAAAACACACACATGGATAAAAAGAGAATTCAGTAGTTCAACTCAATATCCATATAAAATCTGATAATTTTGTTACATGACACTAAATCTCAATAGTTTGACTTCAGTTACATCTTAACGTGAAGGTATGTTTGAATAAGTAAGAAGTTGTGGTCTGAGTCCACCCAGCCAACACTATAATATATCTACCTGTATATAATATTATATACCGTTCTGCTCCACTGCTTTACACTTAGTTTTTTAATAGATCTTAACATCTCAATGAATGAATGAACTTATCAAAAGACTGAATGAAAAACATGAATGAATGATTGAAAATAATGAATGAATGAATAATTGAAAATAATGAATGAAGAAAAATCTGAATGCATAATGCAAATTTTAAACTAACAAATGAATGAATGAATTAGTGCATGTAAAAATAAGAATAATGCAAATTTTGAACGAACGAATGAATGGATGAATAAAATTCACATATATATGCCATCAAAAACATTGAAATCTTGATAGTAGTAATGATAGGCACTACTGAAGGTTACATCGATGCCAGTCTCTCTAGTAATTAACCATTTAATTTAATAGCTGACTGGGCCAATGAAGGGAATATTGATAAATGTCGGAGCGTTATTCTTTAAGGATATGGGTGGTCTGCAGGTATGAGTAAGCGTTGTATGATAGTTTAACTTTCGTTAAATGGATTAGTAGTAATGACCTCTCAAAATTGCCAGAATGCACTTTTGGAGAGTCTACATAGTACATTTTCCACTATTTACAGAGTAAAAATTCAAATAAAACATTTGGACTAAAGGGTAGCAAAAGAACAAAAAAAAAACGAAACACCTATATTTTACAAGGATAACAACTTCGGTTCACAGTTAAGGATCCTTTCTACCAGCTGGTTCTTGGCCAAACCACTTGGCATTGATCTTTCCCGGATTATCCATACCCATTTACAGCTGGGTCAACTGGATTTATGAGCGAAGGTGACTTATTCAAGGTCATCAGACTTAAACATGCCATCGAGAATTGAACCAACAACCACCATTTGCTCAATGTAACCAAGGAAATGACATCATGTAAGGAACGAACACTCTAACCGACTGCGCTTTAGAAACTCACAGTAAAGGGTGGGGTCATCCTTGATAGATAAACTTAATTTGCCAATAGTTTATGTCTTGAAAAAGGTCAAAAATAGTCAAAATTTTCATACTTTTACATAATTCAAAATATACCAAGTAGCTCAGTCGGTAGAGGTGCTGTGGGTTCGAACCCTCTTCAAGGTAAGAAAATGCTGATTCCCATGCCTGTGCTTCCGAGAGGCTTTCACTCTTTAATACCAAGTATATCAAAAGATACTCCCAACTTTAACTATCAGTAATCAGATTAGTGTTTGAACCTGTTAATCTACAGCGAGATTAGTGTTTATGTGTTTAGGTTAAAATAATTTCAAGTAGATTGCCATGGATTAATCTCTATATTTAATCTTTCTACAGTAAATTGATCCAGGAGTAAAATTGTAATTATAATAAGTTACTTTATCAAATAAGTGTCACAAATCATTAAAATATAAATGTATATAGAAAAATTTAAAACATGGAGATTTCAAGCCAGGAGAGGCTTATGAGACACGAAACAGTAAAAAAAATATTTGACAGTCTTATAAGACCACCAAAGACTTAATAATTTGTTAGTTTATTTTCATTTACCACAAATACCAGACTTGGCACTTTTCCTCTAAAATACCAAAATATTATTCAGAACTGAATTAATAGATAAACTTACAATGTGTCATATCATATTCATATGTCAATAGTTCAAAAAAACATTTTGTCAAATTCAGTATGGGTCATTTGTCGTTATGGCCCTTCTCATTGGAGGCTGCATCACCGAATCATCATCGTATATTACAGAGATCAATATCTCCAGGCTATGAGACAATATTTTAAAGTGTTTAACTTATCACTGATATTCACAGTCCAGCGTCACTACAAGGGAAGTAACCCTGAGGCAATTGATATATGATAATATTAATAGGGTCAATATTGGACCAGATCTAACCAGGATATGAGTACTCTTATACACAGGAATCAACAACTAATAATAACAACAACTCATAATATCAACAACTTATAATATCAACAAGTTATAATGTCAACAACTTATCATATCAACAAGTTATAATGTCAACAAATTATTACATCAACAAATATACTATATACTAAACAAAAACAATAAGAAACTTATACACAAGCACTTCAGTAGAATACTACAGAGAAAATATCATTAAAGTCTTCAAAAATTCTGCCCTAGGGCAAATAAGACATATCTTTTAAACTTTCCAGTAAAATGTGATTTGTGATTCATTCCCTGGAAAGTTCTCATTTATAAACTTGTTCTAAGCAATGCTCCATGTGAAAATATTACTCTTATCTCCCCTTTTTCTCATTCATTTTACAATATAAATGACTGGCATATTCAGTCAAATCAACATCCCTCAGAAATAGCCATACTGAATGTTTTATGTCTGCCATAATAAAATAATAATTTCATCCCTATCACAAAAGATGTAGGACATTTAACACCATATTTTAACATTTTTTAAATTCCAGTGAATAGTATCAGTGTGTAATAATAAAGTAAGAAATAAGACTATGTGTTAAAATGTTAAAGGGATTATAAAGAGGTTTTCTAAAATTTTTATGTGTATCGGGAACACTGATAGCATCAATTTGCACCATTCAAATTTTTGCGTCTGTTGTTCCTGCAATTCCACTAAAACTAAGTCTTTTATAAAGTCACCCCCTGCAAAATTTGATTGCATCACATAAGACCTATGTGTTAAAAGAATATTACCTCTTAGAATGGACCTTAAATTTAAACTCTCAAACTTGATCAATAAGAGTATATATTCATCAGTTGGACTAACCAGGTGCCATGAATAAAGAATAGAATCAATATCTAACACAATATATCCATTAAACTAAGAAATCACTGAAAAATGTTTTTAATTGCGATTCAAATATCTTAATTTGAAGAATTATTTCTTAGTTTTATAGATTTAAGTGATTATACAGGATTCGATTGTATAGTTATGACACCAGGTAAGTTCACTGTTATACAACAAAGACTCATTTTGCCCAAGGTTAAAAAACTTAATTTTCTGGTCATCCTAAAAGATAGTTTACCTTTAAAATGTTATATGGGCTGTGTCTAATAGTTAATGACAGTGAAACTTGAGATTTATCAAGTCGGAATATCTCTACCCCTCACAGTTTTATTTTAATGTTGATATATATCATAGATATCTATATTCATTGTATATGTTGAGCGTCAATGACAGGGTATGCTTACTCTTCTAGACACCCAGGGACTATTAACTAAATTTCAACCAAAATTTTAAGAAATTAAGTCATCTGATTGGCTTATAAAGCTGAACTTATAATTGTTTTTAGCTATTGGCCAATCAGATTATTAGAATACTAAAATCACTCTAAGTTTTTGTGAAACAGGACCCTGATACCACTTTCATTAAGAAATGCTAGCTCACTTATAATTGATATATTTCCTCATATGAAACGTTCACTAGCTGCTAATATTGTTTCGCCAATGTTGTTTTGGGGTTTTGGGTTTTGTTTTGCGGTTCAGATCGTTAGCACTTGGTTTATTTATAGATATATTATCAACCCTGTCTCACGGTTGGTCTGCACATTATCTGTCATTTTGATCCCATTTATATCTCCATTAATAAACTACCGGTACTGGATTAACATGGAATTGAATATGTTCTTTGCCCTTTTCTTTTGGTCAGTCTGTCAGTCCCTTTGTTTATATTGGAAATATAATGGATGCTTCAGTTTTGATCTGATTTTGAGAAAACTCCATATATTTATAGGTTAGATATGAGATGAGTTTGAATTTCATATTTAGCAAAGTTATTGCCCTTTAGATATATGTATGCACATGTCTCAGTTACACAGTTTTTATTTGATGTTGGTGTGATTATAAGGTGATTTGTAGAAGATTCTTATTAAACACTGTTTTACACTTGAAGCACAAAACAATGTTTTAAGTGTTTTTTTCTGAATTTGGATATCATTCCATTTTGCGAGCGCGCAACTGGTGATTTTTGTGATATAAAAAAAATATGATCGATACAAATTGGCTGTTTAAATGCCATAAGCACATTTTCTATATCAATATTTAAAATTGGTTTCAAATTTTTGAGAAAAAATGTCTGATGAAACATAAAAGCCAACTCACCCAAGTTGCTGTAATAAAGTCTCGCCTTCACCAACTGTGTGCATTGCTGCTTCAATAGTTGTCTCCCTTTGTTGGTTAAACTGAGCTAGGAGTTGTTCTGCTCCCTCCACACTATCAGCTATTTCCGAACTCTGTAATTCTTGTTGTAGCTCTTCTAACCAGGAGGTTAGCTGTAATATCAAACAGGAGTGATTTATTAAAAAACGGAATCAAAATTGAGTTAAATATAAACTTTTGAAAAGTGCATTTTAAACCTTCCGCTAAACTGTCAACGAAAACCTAATGTTAAATCTATACAACAAATGTGTTTCAGTAAGAATATTTATTATAATATTGAGTCAGTGAGATATGCTAGTGGAAAATATCTAAATAAACCCACTTCACGAACAATCACACAGACATTGGCGCCATCAATTAACAAATAAAAATGGAATTTTGCATCCCATATTTTTGCTGATTTAGAACAGAGTAAACACCAATATATCAATAAACATGGATTAAGTCAAAGATTAAAAATTTAAATTTGCATCAGTCTCAGAAGTTCTTAAAAAAAGCTAGTTTAATATAAATCCAGTGTCTGAATAATGGATTTTATATTGAATCTCAGGTTCCAGAAGTAAACAATATCTTCTAAGAATTAAAAGCCAAAAAGGTACAACTTAATGGATTAAAGATGTTTACGATACAAAATAAGTGGTTGCCTAGCAAGATACGCCCACTTCCCAGATACATTTGCAGTATATCAAGGACAGTCACCAACCTGTGTCAAATCATACCAAAAATCTAATTTGTGCAAGATATTATTGATTTAAACAAACATTATTTATAAAATTCTGACATAAATATGCATTTGCTTCAGAATGTCCCTAGAGACATGTAAGCTCCAATATTCTGAATCATTTTTTTAATTTTTTATAATGTGGGCGTATAAAATGTAAAAAACAATGACCATTCCTACCTCATGTACATGAGTATAAAATGCTACAGTCATATCAATAATAGCTCTTCTACGTTCCAACTGAGTCAGAAAATTATGCATTCGTTCTTCAAGTTCATGGGCTTCTCCGTATATTTCTTTAGGATCACATTCTCCAGTCTGAGCTAGTTCATCTGCTGCTGCCAGTAATTTTTCAGCGTTCGTTATAGTGTTCTGAAAACAAATGAATTTGATGTTATTTGTTACTTTGTGAACATTTCAAAGGACAGGTTCACCATCAGTTTGACAAATCATACCTTAGTCTCAGAAACGGGAATATATTAGCTATGCTAATCAGTAATAATGTTCACTGCTCACCGTCAAAATTTGAGTCTTCAAATTTATGTGTCTCCAGAAATATCTGCGTTAATAGTTAATTAATTCATTTCTTTATAGTTTACCCATTCAATAAATTGAAATGGACCGGAAGATTCTACCGTCTATTTCAAGTTAAATCGAAAAAAAAGTAATTAGAGAATGTGGCTTTCGTGGCCTTTTCAAAGACTGAGTAAGGAAAGAGTAAAGTGGCCCTCACACCATATTACCAGTTGCATATGGTAGTGAATAAGAACAGTGGTTATAAGTTCCGAACGCAACTCTCATGCAATTGAGTTGTGAGTTGAGTTCAGAACTCGTGGCCACTTTCATTATTTGCAATCATATGCAACTGGTAATCGCTATGGTGTGAGGGCCCCTTAAGCAAAGATCAGATTAAAGTCTACTGTATCATGTGAAATAGCTCAAATGGTCCAGTCCATAATTCTCCTGATTAAAGTCCAATGAAAGTAAAGTCTAAGACTTCTAGTGTACACAGTTAAGTTGTCACATACAATATTTCAAAATAGACAATATAAATATTTGACCTATGACCTATGTTAATTAATTATGAATATTAAGTAGAAGAGGAAATAGTTCGGTTGAAATGCCCTGACTTTCTTTAGATTACTGATAAATTTCACAGTGTCAATATCATAGACATTGTATTTCTACAATAACCAATCAGTGAGCACTAATAGCATACATAGTAAACAGTGATCTGAAGGTTTTTAATATTTGGGGTCGCGAGGCAGTTTTCTTGGGGTCGTGAACTAGTCTGAAAACTATTTGAAAATTGTTATGGTATGTTAAAAGATTGTATATGGTATTTTTCTTGAGCATAATTTAAGCTGTAGTCTAGCAGGTGACAATTCAGATGGTTATTTCTTGAGCTATCTTACAGCACTTTGTGATTTTAAAACTATGGCTTCCAAACATAAAACAGAACACAATTTTATGGTATACTACTCCTGAGTTTTATAGTACACAATGTTTCTACAATTTACATTACAATAAAACTCAGGAGTAGTATACCATATAAACTGATGATGACAATGTAAATTGTTGAAACATTGTATACAATAGAACTAAGGAGTAGTATACTATATAAACTGATGATGATAATGTAAATTGTTGAAACATTGTGTACAATAAAACTCAGGAGTAGTATACCATATAAACTGATGATGATAATGTAAATTGTTGAAACATTGTATACAATAGAACTAAGGAGTAGTATACTATATAAACTGATGATGATAATGTAAATTGTTGAAACATTGTGTGTAATAAAACTCAGGAGTAGTATACTTTATATACTGATGATAATGTAAATTGTTGAAACATTGTGTGTAATAAAACTCAGGAGTAGTATATCATATAAACTGATGATGATAATGTAAATTGTAGAAACATTGTGTGCTATAAAACTAAGGAGTAGTATATCATATAAACTGATGATGATAATGTAAATTGTTGAAACGTCGTGTATAATAAAACTCAGGAGTAGTATACCATATAAACTGATGATAACAATGTAAATTGTAGAAACATTGTGTGCTATAAAACTCAGGAGTAGTATATCATATAAACTGATGATGATAATGTAAATTGTTGAAACATTGTGTACAATAAAACTAAGGAATAGTATAATATAAAATTGTGTTCCGTTATTTAATGTGATCTCTTAATGTTGCATAAGAATAAATCATATGAACACAATGATAATCTGTTTCATATATAAATTTTTTGCAGATTTTCACAGGATGTGCATATAATGTATCTTGTTTTGAGGGGATTTCAGACTTAAAACTCATTGTTCATAATTGTTTGAAAATAGACGATTCTCCATTTTGCAAATTACTAAACTATTCAATTACTTTTTAAGTGGGGTTATGTGGTAAAATTTATATGAATATTGTTTTTTTAGAGACTTACCCTGGCAACAGATTCAAAATGTTCATGACTTTTCTGTAGAGCTTTGGCACGTTGTAATGTTTTACCAATCGAGGTGTTTTTACGCAGAAATACATCACCATGGTTATCTAACCAGTCGATTACCTGCAAATAGATTCAAATGAGATGAAATGGGTGTTTAATGTCCTTCTTTTGTTTACTAATGTTTTGTACGATGGCAATGCAATGCAATGATCTGGAAAGTTCTTCTTATCTGACCCTTCCACCAACTTAATTCATAAAAGATAGAAATTTCTTTAGAAAGATGAGAATCTCAGACATCTGTTGAATAATCTCTAGGGTACAAGGGCACTTGATCGTTCTTTTCATTTTGGAAACACTGAAAGCTTTGCCTTATTGCAATGATTACCGAGTTAGCCATTCCTTGACAACGACACGCTGATAATTCCGAATGAGCCATTCCTTGACAACGAGATGCTGATAATTCTGAGTGAGCCATTCCGTGACAACTAGACGCTGATAATTCCGAGTGAGCCATTCCGTGACAACGAGACACTGATAATTCCGAGTGAGCCATTCCGTGAAAACTAGACGCTGATAATTCCGAGTTAGCCCTTCCTTGACAACTAGACGCTGATAATTCCGAGTGAGCCATTCCTTGACAACGAGGCGCAGATAATTCGGAGTGAGAACGTCCGTGACAATGAGATGCTGATAATTCCGAGTTAGCCATTCCGTGACAACGAGATGCTGATAATTTCGAGTGAGCCCTTCCTTGACAACTAGACGCTGATAATTCCGAGTGAGCCCTTCCTTGACAACGAGACACTGATAATTCTGAGTGAGCCATTCCGGAACAACGAGACGCTGATAATTCCGAGTGAGCCCTTCCTTGACAACGAGACACTGATAATTCCGAGTGAGCCATTCCGTGACAATGAGACGCTGATAATTCCGAGTGAGCCCTTCCTTGACAACTAGACGCTGATAATTCCGAGTGAGCCCTTCCTTGACAACGAGACACTGATAATTCCGAGTGAGCCCTTCCTTGACAACGAGACACTGATAATTCCGAGTGAGCCATTCCGTGACAACGAGATGCTGATAATTCCGAGTGAGCCATTCCTTGACAACGAGATGCTGATAATTCTGAGTGAGAACATCCGTGACAATGGGATACTGATAATTCTGAGTCAGTCCTTTCTGTGAAAATGAGAAAATTGAGAGTAATTTGACTCACCTGTTTGACATCTTGTTGAAACAGACGCAATCCCAATCTCTGATGTAATTTCACTTTCTTGGCATGCCACACTTGTTCTAGATGTCTCTGATGAGCCAAAACCTACAGATCATCAAATAACAAAAAATAAATACTTAAATCCATATTTTAACATTATCATTCACATTTTATTTCCAATTCATACCTCTAATTATAATTTCCCAATTAGAAGAATGTAGAACTGAAATTTATTTAAATTCCTTTCCAAGTATCACAAAATTTTTATAGTTTCTTAATGGCACATGCTGTCCAAGTATTCAACTATGATGTGGTTCAAGAATTCCAAATTTCCAAATTCCATTGGATTGATGATGAATTCTTAATCATCAGATTCAAAAACATATTCAGAATTTCCAAACCAAACCAATGAAAATAACTGCTAAACATTTCAGAAACACATAGACCATGACATGATGACAATTAACACTGATTGAAACTACAGCAAGAAAAAATTTACCACATTCAGGATTTCCCTAACAAGCGATCGTACATTACAGCTAAAATTTTCCTAACAAGCGATCGTACGTTACAGCTAAAATTTCCAGAAACACAAGGATGTCTATTATAGTGACCTTGGCACAAGTTTATAATTTCTACAATGAAGGAATGAACAATGATGTTTTTACTTTTTCCTTTTAGAAATGATCTAAGCACCAAAACTTACAATGTTTTCAATTGATGTTATGATATTAAAGAAACACTGAATTCTAGTTTATAATCCAGGACGGAGATCCATTGTTTTATCAGTCATTGTTTAATATCAATTTAAAATCCACAATCCATAACAGTATTATTAACAGCACTGATTCTTAATCCACTGTTTATTTTTTTCAAAAACTTATCTACATTCTTAAAGCAAGTTCTTATAGACAAATGTATATATTCTTAGTTTATAACCTGTTTTTAAAAAAAATTCTGTATCTCAAACTGTTTTCTAAAAAATTTGTTATGCACTATGATACCAGTAAAACTTGTGAACAAAACAAATACCACATAAATCCACAACAAGTGCCTTCGATAGTAGAATATAAATTTAAACCAATAATCCAACAGTGTAATATTTGAAAGACACTGTGTTAAAAGTTGAACAGAATAGGACAGAAAGGAAATAAATAATTGAAATAAGTGGCTGAATATTAACTGTACTAAAGTTATTTTACACTCCACTACACAAATCATCCAGTCTCTTTCCTTTCTACAGGAACTATCAACTTATTCCTAACTTTTTTTCAATTCATTAAAACATCAATTTATTCCCAACATTTGTTTGGTTTAGAAGAAAATAAGTTTTTAAGAAATATAAGAAAATGCCAGGAAAAAACTAAGTTTTTAAGAAATGTTTAAGAACTGTTAAAATTCAGTTAAGATTGTTATCAGAGTTCCCACTGTGTATTCAACAGAAAATTCTACAATTACTGTGTAAAATTTAGACTCTAAACTGTACTTGTCTACTATACTGTTACCCTCAACATTGTGTCACTATTAACCTCTATCTATATTACATTATATCATTGGTTTTCAACCTGTTTTTGTATGTGTCCCCAAATTGAATCAGCATGAAAATGAAGTCCCCAAATATCGAAAGTGTATATCTATGATTGGATACCAGGCACGTTCTCGTATAGTTTGATAGTAATAATTCTCTGAGTACTTCTAGACAATGTTAATTTAGACTGTGTATAGTCCAGTCATCTTATGAGATGATGTATGTACTGTAGTTGGAAAGTTTTTATTTTTCACAGCATGTGACTGGCTGTGACACATCAAATGTCCCCACCTTGAGACATGTCCTTGTTGTTGAAAACCTACGCTTTATATCAAATATCAAGGAGCCAAGTATCATATCATCAATGTTTAAACCACCTTATCAATAATCATATGGGAATGTGAATCACTTTATCCAAATAGCTTCATATGGGATGGACAAGATTATCCTCCTGGGGCCTTATTTTCCAAAACTTGAACAAAGAAATCCAGATTTCAAGAAATACAGTTATCTGATTGGATAATAAAATCAATTTTAGTGATTGACCAATCAAATGATTTCGAGAATAGGGTCCCAGGTCATTCTTCTCAATTGACTTTAAAAGATCTGAGCTCAACTGAAATTAGAATTCTAGGAAAAAATTCTCTATAAGGATGTCAAACTTCAACAGGGTTTGGCAACTAGGTGTCCATTTCAGTGAGTTCCCACAGTTAATATTTTCTATTTGGTATATTTATTACCAATGTACATCTTAAGAGGGATTCAAACCTGTAGCACCTAATTACCTATCTGTGTAATAGATATAGAAATAGATTCAAACCCACAGCACCAAATTACCTATCAGTATATAGTGTAATAGATATAGAAATAGAGTCAGTAGATTCAAACCTACAGCACCAAATTACCTAGCAGTGTATGGTGTAATAGATATAGAAATAGAGTCAGTGATTTGAGAGAAGCTGGTATTCTCAGCTGTCAACTAATATCATCAATAATTCACCAGTATTAACACAGATACAGAAATCTGATAAAAGCTTTTTACCTTATATTCTGTTGTAACAGTAAATTATCCAGTTTTGAGGCAAAAACAGACTTTTTGATATCATTTCTTGATTGAATATTAGAAAATATTTAGTTTCGCTTATAAACTGTGATTAATTTCTTTAGGGTAATTTTTCAGAAATGACAGAGCAAAATGATTTATTATGATTTCACTCTTGCCAAAAAAAATTCTATGTTATTCGAGAAGTTGACCATTTCCCTGTTATTATTTGATTATATTTGACAGACATATTCAATAAAGAACAAAACCATCTACTTTTTGACAATTGATTTTAACAAATTCCTTGCTTTTGATTTTGAGAATTGTCTATACTAAAGTATTCAAATTACTCAATAATTCATTCAGAGTTTGTGAATATCCAGGACCACCTTTTCCAATGTCATTACGCTCTATACATCATATTCTTCTATACTAATGACAAGGACAGTAACTTGTTATAAAACCTGTGACATCAATAACAATAAAATCTAATCATTGTTAAACCAGTAGTTGTATTGATATATCATCAATATTTAATTTATATTACTGTGACTTGAGTTTTATATAATACTGTTAGCTTGTAATAGTCTTTAACATTTCACCTCATTTTCTTCATGAGGCCAATAACATTGATAAAATACTTTTTGCATACTACTTCTTGTCCAGTTTCTTATGTTCTTTACATAATTTCTTCTGCATTTTTTGCCCATTAGGATTTTTGGTCACAAGTTATCACAAATGATGTCATATAAAACTACATATGGTTCTGACATGGAAATAACACGAACGAACGTAGTTCACAGCCATTTTGAATCTTCTCTTCCACAAATGTCATAATATTTCAACAAATGTAATTTGAAGTCTTTGTTGAAATATTCTCTCTTTTTCAAAATTTGACTTATGAAGTAGAGGTAGATTCAAAATGACTGTGAACTACGTTCGTGTGTGATATGTCCATGTAAGAACCATAGTTTTGTATGGATTGATGTAATACTGGCTTCCATATAAGTCAATTTTTCTAGATTCCAATAAATCAAAGACCCAAGGATTCTGTATAAATTTTTGATGTCAAAAATGCAACAAAAACTCGATTCATTGATCCTATGTAACAGTTCTAAAGTAAGAAATAGCCAGCATGGATAGAAACATCTTGAAGCGAGGCATCAACTGTGAAAAAACTGGCAAGAAATCACTTAAACTTAAAATGAAATGATTTTGGCATTCTCATCATCTGATTGGTCAATTCAAATTAAGTTCATCAACAAATTAACCAATCATATCACAGCATATCCTTAAATTTAGATTTCATGAGTCAATATTCTGAGAATAAGTATAAATAAAGTCCTACCTCATGAACAACGTCTAAAACATGTCCGGCTGCTTCAGAATAATCAGCTTTCGCCGTCAGTGAATTACTAGATCCACAACTCACAGGGGTCTGTAGTGTATCTAGTAACGCCTTGCCATCACTGCATACCTACATAAGATATAAACAGATATAACATAGATATACATAGATCACAGGGGTCTGTAGTGTATCTAGTAACGCCTTGCCATCACTGCATACCTACAGTGTAAGATATAAACAGATATAACATAGATATACATAGATCACAGGGGTCTGTAGTGTATCTAGTAACGCCTTGCCATCACTGCATACCTACAGTATGAGATATATACAGATATAACATAGATATACATAGATCACAGGGGTTTGTAGTGTATCTAGTAATGCTTTGCCATCACAGTATACCTATAGTACAAGATATTAACATATTATTACATAGATATACATAGATCACAGGGGTCTGTAGTGTATCTAGTAACGCCTTGCCATCACTGCATACCTACATAAGATATAAACAGATATAACATAGATATACATAGATCACAGGGGTCTGTAGTGTATCTAGTAACGCCTTGCCATCACTACATACCTATAGTATAAGATATAAACAGATATAACATAGATATACATAGATCACAGGGGTCTGTAGTGTATCTAGAAGTGCACTGCACACATAAATTATAGAATGAACATGCACAAGACCTTAAAATTTGTAGATTACGCCTTTACATTTAATTATTGAACAGGGAACCCCTTTCTTCTCTTGTTTCTGGTATGTCACATTGCTTATTACATGTAACCACTGACTACCCCCTGAACCAGCTCTAAGAAAAGTTAGCGTACCTCTGCGTAAGCCTGACTAATGGTTTCTATAAGGTTTTGATGTTGTTGTAAAGCCTCTTCCAGCTCTTCAATTAAAGAAGGTATTTTTATATTCTCACACATATTCTGCCACATCAAAAACTGGGCTAAATACTGAAATTAAGGACATAATAATCTAATGTATTACATAAAAAAATTTTTTTTACAAGCAATACAATTTTGTTTATCAAAAATCTCATCAAAAGTACGGCAAAATTGGGAGTAACAGTAGTATACTAGTGGACTCCTCTAAAGAAAAATGCAATCAGGTGTTTAGAAAAGAGTAACCATGGTCTGCTTCGCGAGCCACATGGTCCGCCATTACATTATACCTAATATGGTCTGAGGAAAAATAATATGCCTTCTTACATGCCTACTAAACATGTGACAAACAGAATAGTTTTTAACAAATTTCAGCCAAGAGAAACTGCTATTGAAGGTTATATATTGTTTTAGAATGGAAAGAGCTTGTAGAGCCATGATAGAGTTACATCCCTTTATTCAAGAGAAAATAAATACAACCTTCTTATTTTTAATAGTGGTTCATTCTGGTGACACTCGATTGGAGAATACTGGACGGGTTTCGTCTGTTTCAATTCTGCCCCCAATTGCACGGAATTAAAGCAAAATATGGCACATTCAAATTTTTCCCATCCTTCTTCACAATTTTTGAATCCTGTCTGCATTTACTAATTTTACGGCACATGTGGAGCGCATTCTGTTCCAATTGTTAATGAACGTTCTGTTGATTTCATGAATCCCCAACGTGCAGAACTCAACAATCGAGTGCTCCATCATTAGATGGAACGTTAATAACCCATCCCAAACAAAAGTATATTCCATTATAAAATACTGATAACCTACCTGTTCAGCTTTCTTGTGAAACATAACGGACATTTTAAGTACGGTGCTCCTGTCATCCAGCGCGGCAGCCAGGCTCTTCCATTCTCGTTCCAGTTTACTGGCCTGCATCCTGATAGTATTAGAGGCGTAATGCCCAGAGTCACACAGTCTTTGAGCCATGCCTAATATTCTCGTGATGTTTACATACACATTCTATAAAATATCACAGAAAAATATATGATAGAATCAAAAGATT
Source organism: Lottia gigantea (assembly GCF_000327385.1). NCBI lineage: Eukaryota > Metazoa > Mollusca > Gastropoda > Lottiidae > Lottia > Lottia gigantea. The sequence goes on from NW_008710211.1 coordinate 1,558,156, forward strand.
TATTTTGATTCACAATTGATGAATGGGTATCAGCTAGTCTTGAAAATACCATTAGTAATGGTTTTACATAGATAGTATTTTACCAGCTAAACATTAGCCAAACCTATTGGCAATAATTTGAAATTAGGTTCTCAAGGATTCTGTCAACCAGCTAGTCTTGGGCCAAAACCCTTAGTAATGATTTTACAAGGATAACAAATTAGGTTCTCTATAATTCTGTCTACCAGCTAGTCTTAGGCCAAAACCCTTAGTAATGATTTAACAAGGATAACAAATTAGGTTCTCTATAATTCTGTCTACCAGCTAGTTTTATGCCAAACCCCTTAATAATGATTTTACAAGGATAACAACTTAGGATCCTGTCTACCAGCTGGTCCTTGACCAAACCTCTTGGTGTTGATTTTACAAGGATAACAACTTAAGGATCATGTCTACCAGCTGGTCCTTGACCAAACCTCTTGGTATTGATTTTACAAGGATAACAACTTAAGGATCCTGTCTAACAGCTGGTCCTTGACCAAACCTCTTGGTATTGATTTTACAAGGATAACAACTTAAGGATCCTGTCTACCAGCTGGTCCTTGACCAAACCTTTTGGACAAGGATAACAACTTAGGTATTCTAGAATCAATCTACCTTTACTTTAACATATTCCATGAATATATTTGAAATTATTTACCAGCTGATCCTTTGCCAAACTTCTCTTTCGTGATTTTGCAAGGAAAAAACATTGGTTCCTTAAGAACCTGTTTACCAAATCCTGACAATGGCAACAGTAATTTAGGTTTTCAAGAAAGTGGTCTACCATTTGGTCTATGGGTCTATGTTTTGAAAGAGCCCTCACTGTGAATGAATAAATATACTCACAACAGCACTGGTGGCGAACTGACTGTGTTCTGTATCCAGCTCCACAGCAAACTGATGTGATGTTCCTATTTCAGTATAATTCACCAAGAACAGATCGCGATTATGCATTATCCATTCAAACATCTGCAATAAATTACATACTTCAAATTTCATTTGTTAAAAATGACAAAACCAACAAAATGAAGTTTTACTTCCAATTCAGAGAGATTGAGCAACACTCGGAATTCATGTTCAGCTTTCAGACAACTTGGCTCATATTTTAAGAAATTAAACAAGTGGTTGCCTAGCAACATACGCCCACTTCCCCGATACATTTTCAGTATATCAAGGGCGGTCACTAATTTACATCAAATTGTACCAAAAATCTAATCTGTTCAAGATTTGCCAACAAATTTTGATACCATTTTTACTAAGTCAAGGGCAATAACTCAAATTCCGTTGATTGAAAAATCGTCAAATTATAATGTGGGTGTATAAAAAATGTAAATATATGTGGTCAATTCTGTGAGTAACAGACTGACATTTCAAAGATATTTTAAAAACAATTTGTACCACTTTTGAAATTCAGGGGCCTTATTCTTGAAAACTTAACTTGAGATGATTTTTGGCATTTAAGCCATCTGATTGGTCAATCACTACAATTGATTTTAAATTTAGTTTTATTATCCAATCAGATTACTGTATTTCTTAAAATCTGGATTTTATTTAAATTAAGTTTTTGAGAATAGGGCCCCTGCACAATACACTTCCTATTTACAGTGAATAAAACAATACCCTTGATTTCTTCCTTTCTGAATAATTTTCTGAATTAGTCAAAACAGAAATGATAAAACTTCAGTAGGAAATGATGAAAAAAAAAACTTTTATCCAAAATTGGCATCAGCGTTCCTGCCGATTAAAGCCGGTGTACGGTGCGGAATAATCGATACAGTTGAAAATAGAAGAAGTGAACACACGAGGTACAGGTTCGGACATGATGCAGACGCGATTTGCTTCTACTATTTTCTACTGTATCGATAATCCTGCACCATACCGGACCTCATCTATTCCCACCTTAATTTGGTCAAAATCAAATTTCAATATTTACCTTTTCTACATCTTGTTCAAATATTCGGAGTTGAAGACATTGTTCTAATCTCATCTTCTTGACAGTCCACAACTGATTCAGGTGTTGTTTCGTGGAATGCAAATTTTCTAGGAGCTGAGAGATCTGAGGGACTGCCGATTGAAAATCAGCGTTTCCAGAAATAGTGTAACGCTGTCCTCCTTGACCATTGTCTTCTCCTGTGATACGCATCAAGATATGCTGACCCTCTCCACCGAGTGTCTCGACGGGTGCCATCGTGACACGTTTTTTCAATCTATTATGCTCTTCCAGGACAAGTTGGGCACCGTTTAAATCATCCGGTAATTCAGGGTTGGTGAGAATCTCCCCTAGTTCGTCAAGTTTATCCAATAGATCTAGAGCCTGCCATATAAAATCTTCTAACATCTGAAATAAAATGAATATGAATGAAAATATAACAATACCAGATTCTAGAATGAAAATCTTTTTTAATAAAAGTAGCAAGTAGCAAGAATTGTAAAATATACAACAGGTTAAAACCTTAAAACACAAAAATATTCATAGACAAACTTTAGAAGTTGAAAAAAATGAAAGAGAAAAGAGTATCCAATAGATAAGATAAACTCTAGTCAAATAGAATTATTCAAGTCCAAATCATTTCACAAAAAATTATATAACATCAAAAACAAAACAAAAATCTTGTTTACCTTTGAATTCAAGAGAGACATATTGATCTTTACTCTAAATTAAGCTTCAATAAACGCAAGTAATTAAATTTTCACACACATACACAAAGAAACAAGTTCAACAACCAACATTAAAACAAATGGCGGGAAATTTAAAATATAATCAATTCATGTTTAGACTACTATTTATATCCTCAGGCTTCTGGGTGTTTTTATAATTATATTAATCAGATAATTCATACACAAATATTACTTATCTCTTTTTTAAGTGCACTTAAGACCAATCTTTTCTATATTTTGTATCTTGAATTTTTGAAATTTGTAGGTTTTACTTTATCATAGCAAGGCAAGCTCACCCTTGTAGAACACCTGATGCCATTCTACCACTGAATATGTCAAAACATACATGTGTAATCTAGCGATGTTGTCAGGTTTCTACCACTTTTACATGTTGTCCACCTCTCTACCAATGCGATACCAAATTCTACTGATTTTTTTTTTTCCTGACCTACCGTTTTCAATGTCCAAATTCTCTACCAAAAATCAACAAAATATCTATCATTAATTGTATTTTGATTGCCGGTAACACGCGTTAATCTCATCACGTAATAATTTTATCATTGCCTGATTAATTCATCCCCTTATGTCATCATAATGTTTGTTTGGTATATTTATTACTCTTGCTCTTGTGTCTGCGAGTCTAATTACAAAAGGTGTATTCCAAAAAGCATCAGACTAGTTTATATACTGAATAGTTCGCGTCACAATAATCCAGCATTGGAGAGCGAAGAGATTTGATTGGCTGGTGAGGTCATCAAACAGATGAACATTCAAGAGACCAGTCTTTAGACCCTAACTGAAGTGACTATATCAAAAATAAAAGCTAATAAGAAACGGAACAAAAGTTTGGTCTTATTTCAATTCATAGTGTCCAATCCACACTACCATTCTACATACTTCCTCAAGGCCGTGGAAATACAAGTGAGGTATTCATAGAAAAATATTTCCCAATCAAAATGTGCCCTGAAATCTTTCTAGGAAATCTCAGCTAATCAAATCAAATGATTGGTTATAGACGTTATAAGCAAAGTGACATTAAATTGAGATATAAAATTTTCATTAAAGAATTGAAGCTGAAAAAAAAATAAACGTACTGTACTGTTTTCATGACCTTCGAACCCCTTTGTCATTTCTGTTGTACCTTAACGGACTTTATTTAATACAGGTTAATAAGACAATGTCAAAACCCGTATTCGGGATATGATGTTTGCAATAAGACTGTGTGTCTACCCTTATCTGAAAAGTGATTATGTACGTCTTTATTATAGCTTAGACTATACAACATTTGACAAGACAAGATCAGTGTCGACCTTCTACATTGCTGTCCATACAAACAAACTACCGCCTTACTCCCGCATTTCCATGTCAATTAAGATTCAACTACACACAATGACATTATCTTCATTTTAAATACAAAATACCATACTCACCAATCTTAGTTGTATCCACTGTTCATGATCATATTCCAGAGTTCCGTCAAACTCTCGTGTCAGGTGACTGGGTTCTACAGCTTTATTTAAACTATCTACTGATATCATACTCGTCTGAATATAGAAAAAAAGTGAAGTTTTAAACCCTATTGTATTGTTCTATAGTAATTAAGTAAGTAAAACAACGCTTTCATCATGCCCTTGTTGACCTGTCCGAGCTATTGAAATGAAATGGAGTCATATATCCTTCTGTTCAGGAGCCTATTAGTTTAATGACTTGAAGGCTTTATGTTGTGTATTGGGCTTATGAAAAGCAGCTTTGGTGCTGTTTTCTTTTTTTAAACCTACTGGTAAAATTGTTCTAAAGGGACAGGTAGACCAATCATACTTCAGTCTCAGAAACTGGCTAAGACAATCAGTAATAGTGTTCTCAGCTCACCATCCAAATCTGAGCCTTCAAATCCATGTGTGTCCAGAATTATCTGCATTTGAATGTTAAAATGACGACTCCTTTAAATTATGTGATGTTCGTACATTTCGAGTACTTCTGAAGACTAAAATCAACCCCTCAAAATGACGCATCTGCCCCTTTAAACTTTATCCATAATGTACGAATGAAATTGTGTTTTATAAATTAAATTACCTCAAAATTATATTTAGCACTTCCTAAACTGGTTCTTTGTTTTTCCCAGAATTTTTCAGGTTTTATGATGTAGGCTATGTTGATGTTACCAGGGAAACATTCCTAAAAATAACAAATTTGTTTTAAAAGGGTATTTTATAAGTTTTAATATCATTTTTAGTCATGTGAAACTGCTTAATCACATTTGTTAAGACAAAACTTGTAGTTGTCAAATGTCTAAATATCTCAGCAGCCATTAGTAAAGTGGCTATCTCTATTGGAAGCAAATTGTCAATTATCATGACAGGCCATATAACTTGGACAAAATATTGGCTGCCAACTTACTGACAGCTATGTTGGACCATGTTGTACCACTAACACATTAAAGCAAAAAGCACAAAAGAGAACCTTATTTTCAAAAAGGTGAAATAACCAAATTGGAAAATAAAATTAAAAGAATCTCTACATCCTGTTACCTGTAAAGCCTTTAAGATGGGTTTGACTATTTGCCAAGTTGAGCCTCTCATATCTAATATAATAGTAAATCCTCTGTCTCGTACTTCATCACTGAAAAATATTCCGTAAACAATTTTTACAAATAATCATGGAATATGTTAAAGCTCGTAAATCCGATGTGATAAAAACCTCTTATTCTTAGCTTGATTGTAAATAACCCAAAAACCACCAATTAAATAACACGTATATAAACCATCAGATTTAAAACCTCGTAAAATATTATATTTTAAGAGGTTCAATGTTCCTGTTTCTGTGGATAAAAACGAAAAAACCTCGTATACTGTATTATTATACGAGTTATTGGTTGAATATGTCGGAGTACTCAAATCGTTATACGAGGTTTAAATTTTCAAAGAATGAAAACCATGTATAGTGCTAAAAAAAAATAATGATCAAATAGTTTTTTCGCTTTATTTCGCGTCATATATCGTTATACTAGGTTGCAAGCGGTCACCAACGATATGTTAAAGTAAGGTCGAAGGTAGGAGCATATTAGTAGTAGGAATACCTCTACTCATTACATAAAATTCACAGCTTCAACCTACATTTTATCAAAAATCTCTTCCAAATCAGAACTCATTCCTATCAGTAATTCCCAATCAAAGAACAAGGACCATAACTCTACATACTTTTTTATTTTCCCCAAGGGTTGATACTAGGATAATTGGAAACAATCTGATTGTGTCTTTGTAAGCAAATATTGATAGGAATTGATTTCACGTGGGTGTATAAAACTGATATCTGTTCTGATATTATTAATAGAAAATTGAATATTTTTCTGGGCAAATTCTCACCTGGGAACGCTTGCTAAGTAGGTCATTAATCTACGTAAATCCTCGTATTTCAAACGTTCAGGATGAGTGTGATTAGGAAACGTCATAATTGGTCCACCTCTTTTATCACGACCACCTGAAAACAAATTTCAAAATAAAATTACTCGTGGATTTTTTTCTAGCATAAATCATGACAATTTTTGATGTTAAAAGGTAAAAATTCTACAGAATATGATTTAAAGAAGAATCACCTCAAATCATGAATGGCAAGTATAGTAAACTTCAGAAAAGGTAAAAATTCTACAAAATATGGAACTAACAATCACATCAAAACAAGGAAGGCAAGTATAGTAAACTTCAAAAACACACATAACAAATCAACCAAAGTGTTACAATCAGATTAAAAATTGAGGATAAGATATGAATTTAAGACAGTTTAAAGACTGTTGAAGACCAACCTGAGAGGTAGGCGATCCTTTCCCGTAACACGGGAACAATATCTGCTGCTTTTAACCCATCATTTCTTCTCCCGCCTGAAAATACAAAGAATTTCAAATATATATGACATGAATTTTAACACGTCCAAAAATACTGTGACAGGTAAAATAGGAGGACTTCACTGACTTGACCATAGGGCGACTTGACCATAAATTTCATTTTATCATCCAGAGCTTTATCAGCCACTGTTGCGAGTTAACAAAATGTCATAATGGCTTTATAAAGTATCTATACAGGTTGTGTTGGGAGTTTGACAGTTACAACAAGAAAGTTCTGTGATTTCTCCAGTTGAAGTCTTGATATTAGGTACAGTGATAATTTCAAGCACAATGTTCAGAAAATAGAGTTGAATTCAAATGATTGAAATCAGTAGTAATCACTGGTTATCAGTTGTAATCACTAGTAACCAATTGTAATCACTAGTAACCAATTGTAATCACTGACAATCACTAGTAAGCAGCTGTAATCACTAGCAATCAACTGTTATCACTGGTTATCAGTTGTAATCACTAGAAATCAACTGTTATCACTAGTAAACAGCTGTAATCATTAAAAATCAGTTGTAATCACTAGTAATCGGTTGTTATCACTAGGAATCAGTTGTTATTAATAGTAATCAGTTGTTATTAATAGTAATCAGTTGTTATCACTAGGAATCAGTTGTTATCACTAGTAATCAGTTGTTATCACTAGTAATCAGTTATCATCACTTGGAATTGGTTGTTATCACTAGGGATTGGTTGTTATCACTAGTAATCGGTTGTTATCACTAGGAATCAGTTGTAATCACTAGTAATCGGTTCTTATCACTAGGAATCAGTTGTAATCACTAGTAATCGGTTGTTATCACTAGGAATCAGTTGTTATTAATAGTAATCAGTTGTTATCACTAGGAATCAGTTGTTATTAATAGTAATCAGTTGTTATCACTGTGCAATCCCCGGTAATCAGATGTAATCACTAGGAATCAGTCATAATCACTGGTATTCAATTGTAATCACTTGTTATCATTTGTAATCACAAATAATCATTTGTTATCAGATGTAATAGCTAGTAATCAGTTGTTATCACTAGTAAGCAATTGTAATCAATTGTAATCACAAAAAATCAGTTGAAATCACTAATAATCAATAATAATCAGTAATGAGTAATCAGTTATTTTCAATAGTAATCAATTATAATCACTAGTAATCAATTATCAGTTATAATCACTAGTAATCAGATGTTAACACTGGCTATCAGTTATATTCACTAGAAATCGGTTATCACTAGTAATCAGCTGTTATCAATCGTAATCAGTTATAATCACTAGTAATCAGCTGTTAGCACTAGGAATCAGTTGTAATTGCTAGTAATCAGTTGTAGTCACTAGTAATCAGTTATAATCACTAGTAATCGGATATTATCACTTGTAATCAGTTTTTATCACTAGTAATCATTTGTTATCACTAGGAATAGGTTGTTATCACCAGGAATCAGTTATAATGAATAGGAATCAGTTATAATGACTAGTAATCAGTTATAATCACTAGTAATCAGTTATAATCACTAGTAAACAGTTATTATCACTAGTAATCAGTTATAATCATTAGTAATCAGTTTTTATCACTATTAATCATTTGTTTTCACTAGGAATCGGTTGTTATCACCAGGAATCAGTTATAATGACTAGGAATCAGTTATAATGACTAGTAATCAGTTATAATCACTAGTAATCAGTTATAATCAATAGTAATCAGTTATAATCACTAGTAAACAGTTATTATCACTAGTAATCAGTTATATTCACTAGTAAACAGTTATTATCACTAGTAATCAGTTATTATCACTAGGAATCAGTTATAATCACTAGTAAACAGTTATTATCACTAGTAATCAGTTATACTCACTAGTAATCAGTTATACTCACTAGTAATCAGTTATAATCACTAGTAATCAGTTATAATCACTAGTAATCAGTTATAATCACTAGTAATCAGTTATAATCACTAGTACTCAGTTACAATCACTAGTAAACAGTCGTTATCACTGGTAATCAGTTATAATCACTAGTAATCAGTTATAATCACTAGTAATCAGTTGTTATCACTAGGAATCAGTTACAATCACTGGTAACCAGTTCTTATCTTACTAATGTTAGAGTTTGATATTTTTGTACTAAATCAGAACGTGTTTCATTGTCAGGTCGACATGGCAGTCCCTACAGATTGGTCGATGTGGTAATAATTTGTAAGGTAAAAACGTCCAAGACTAAATGGACACAAAACAACTTCATTTCTCCAGTTGGCACGATATGTTTTTGACCAATCTCCATGGAATAAAGCTTGTTTGTGTCTGCAGCTACTTTGTTACCATGGATGATATATAAAAGACATTATCACTAATCTTTTAATGATTGTATGGCAAGTGAAAGGGTGTTGTATGGCAAGTGAAAGGGTGTTGTATGGCAAGTGAAAGGGTGTTGTATGGCAAGTGAAAGGGTGTTGTATGGCAAGTGAAAGGGTGTTGTATGGCAAGTGAAAGGGTGTTGTATGGCAAGTGAAAGGGTGTTGTATGGCAAGTGAAAGGGTGTTGTATGGCAAGTGAAAGGGTGTTGTATGGCAAGTGAAAGGGTGTTGTATGGCAAGTGAAAGGGTGTTGTATGGCAAGTGAAAGGGTGACGCAGGGAGTGACAAAGCAGCTTATCGAAATAGAGAAAGATAAAACACAAGTATTTATTGTGAAGTTCACACACCTTTTCCTCCTTCTAAATTCAATTGTTCTACTATTCAGAGAATATTTTGTGTAATATAAAAGGGGTGAGTTATGTAGACAGTTGATATTCCAATCAAACCATACCGATATTATTATGTAATATAGAATTCCCATTAGACCCAGTCATAATATATAACTGATACTTTCTGACACAGAGTAAATATCAAGTCTGATATCTATTAATATACTGGTCTAACCATACAGGTTTTCTGATAGCTTTATAGTGCTTTCACCCTAAAGGTAAGGGCACACAAGCTGTCTTGGTCAGAGATTTTTGTTGCCGATTAAAGTCATGAGTAAAATCTTGTGTGTGCCCGTGCTTCCACAACAAGATTGTCGATAGTCGTGTCCCGACAGGATTTATAATATACCCCTTTAATCCAGACCCATGTTAAAATTAAAAATCAAACACCAGTAACCACTATTTGTCTTATCCACCTTTTTGTTCATTCAAATGAATTGAAACAAAACTCAAAGAAAATAGAGATGGCCTGTGAAAACACTTGAACTTAGAACCACCCTTCCAGAAAACTTAGTGGATTCTTTTGAATGTTTTTGCAATAAAAATATAATGCTGGGAGAACGAGGTGCCTGCTGTTTTAACACTGACTAGTTTAACACTGAATACTGTATCATAACACACAGTATAGTGCTAATAATCAATGATGAAGTCATCATTATAAACAAATGTTATGACAGAAACAGCAGGTAACTGATAAATTCTACACTACTCGAATTATTCCAGTAAACTAGATTCTGAACTACATTTGTACAGCTGAAGATGGCTTGGTTGTTTACCTGCAATGGAATATATGCTCTGAACCATTGCTGAAGAAAAATGGTCCTAATAGAAAAATTTTGTTCTTCTTCTTTTCATTTTCAATGATGGTCTAGGTTGCACATAAGAAAATTGTATTTTGGAATTGCTTTTCATGACATGAAATTTTGCTGCATGGTCTTCATAATATGCCAATTATGTCAAACTGAACATAATGCTTATGAAAAATGAAGTCTTGAAAATTTTCTTGGTACATTTGCAGTCATTCAAATGATATTCAATCAGATAAATGCTCACGGACTAACTACTGGTCACTTATCATACAGTACATATATTCAAGGGGCCTGAGAAGGTTTTGTTACCATGTGACGTTACTAGGGATGGGTAAAATAATCGATATAATCGATTATCATCGCTACTAATTTATAATTTCGATTATCAATCATCGAAATACATAATCCATTAAATATCAAGATAAATGTCTCTTCCATGTAGTTTTCCTTCAGCACATCAATTACCACAATAAACTATAATAACTAATCAAAGCAATAATAATGCTTCTATGACACAAAAATAACCCAAGGAATTAAAAGCTTCAGGTATGATTTATATTTAGTATTTAGAAGATTTTTCCCTTAAAATATTTCGATTATTAATTCGATTATTGATCGGTATTATGACGTCAATAATCAATCACAATTTGGTAATCAATACCCAACCTAGACGTGACATAATGATAACCTTTTATGCTCCATTTCATTAAGTTGGAGTTCAGAGTAGATGGTGTTTTATTCCCTAACTCAGTGTTCAAAGGGTTAACACAATGTTTTACTATAATTCAACTAGTCTCTCAGGTAAACAAGTCAGTAGAGTAACAGAGCCTGAGATGGTTGGTATTTTCAGGTGAAGTATATCAATCAGGCTGTAAGACTGGAATGTTTAGTTGGTAGTCAAGTTGTGATGGACTCAAGTTGCCTGGAGATTGACTGGTCAAATGTTAACAGAAGTATTTAGTTTACTGATGAAAAGTGTTTATATTATGGAGTACTTGTTTCATGACTTAAATCATACAAACCTCTAATTTTCAAATAATTAATACGAACTGGCTATTTGCACCGTCACGATGCGTATTCTCTAATTTTGGTGTTTTTTTTAAAGCGTGAAACCATATTGATTGTCTAGAATGATATTAAGTGACTTCGTTAGTGTTAGGTAGGGATGACCACGTGTTTTTAATGCCAATTTTTGTACCATTGCGGAGCGACTAGCCATGACCTAATTAATAAGCTAATCTATTCATCTTGGACCTAGGCCAGTGCTTTCATTGAGACTCAATTCAATGGTTTACTGTAAATAACAGTATTTATATGAAGTAAGCTTACTTGTTTCATGACAGAATGATATATGAAAAGTAAAGGGATATTATGTCTGATTATGCAAATGAAGACTGCAATGAGGAATGAGGGAAATTTTGCAGAAACGGCAAATGTTTGAATGTTTTGAAGGAAATGAATTATTTTTCGATTTCCAACTGTTGAGGGATCTTTAACGTTCACAGCCTGTAGCACACGGGGCCTCGGTTTATTGTCCCATCCGAACAACTAGACGCTTCTTCCATGTCAGCCCCTCTTACCTACATCACTGACAGGGGGGGAAACCGGGTTGAAAAATCCGAAGGTATTATCTCGACCTATGCCGGGATTGAACACTGGACCTTCAGGTTAGCGAGCAAGCATCTAACTCACTGAGCCACCGCAGCTCCCAAAATGTTTTGAAGTAGATTTGCAATTTGATAAATGTAAATGAAATGGTCAGTTAATAGTGTTTACTGATGCTGGCCATTGACTACAACAAAACCAGATTTATCACCTTTAAAATAGATTTATATTCATTGTTTATCATTGGTTTATTTCTACCTCATTTATTATTTCAGCCAATCAAAATATTGTTTTAACAATCTAAGTAGAAATTAGTGTAAATGGTGTAGAGTTGTAGCTTTATGACTGATGTTTATCTCTAGAGTAAAGATTGTTGAGGGCTGGAAAAATAACACTGACAGACTACAAACATTTTTTACACCTTGCTGAGCAGAAGCCTCACTAACAGCAAAAGAAAACTTTTAAGTCTTTGTTTTTGAAATCTGATTCAAATTCAATTTTGGCTGAGTACAGTAGGCTATTTAAGAAACAATCTTAGCAAGGATCCATCCTAGGAACTTCAATTGAAATGTCTCCTTTTCATTATTTCTGTGTAAGATGGTGATGAGAACAAAGTCTTATGAAAGCACTGGCCTAGGTCAGAAAGTAAAGATTTATGATAAAACAAGGTGCAAGTTAAAGGTTAAGATAATTAGATGTGGATATGGATGTTTCTGAATGTTTCTGAATTACAATTTGTGGTACCAGTAGTATCATTTCTTTAACTCAAATAGCTGAAAATATATAACAATCATTAGTTTTGTGTTTCTAGGACCCCAGTTCCCAACAAGGGGTGTTTTCACCCCCTGGGGGTGTAGGACTAGGGTGTAGGACTAGGGTGTCGGAGGGTGTGGTACTTGGGTGTCAGGGGTGTGGCCAACTGGTGTAGAAGAAGAATTTATTTTGAATTGAGAGAGCACCTCACATCATCACATGCTGCAAATGTGGATGAAATTTTTTTTTTTTTTTTTTTTTTTTTGGGGTGTGAAAGGTCCAGGTGATTGCTCCAGGGGTTTGAAGGCTAAAAAAGGTTTGGAACCACTGTTCTAGGATATCCTAGTGCTAAGATTGTTTTGTAAATATGTTGCCTGGATCTTTCACTTTTTGTGTTTTAACAGGCGACTAGTACTGCACTTGTATTCTTGATCTGATATAATTCTGCTGCTCTGGGGTCAGATCACAGTTGGCAAGTGGAGTTACCTTTCGGCACTTGGAGTTTAGTTTCGGCACACAGACGGTCTTGGTCGGAGATTTTTGTATAGATTGGTCTTGAGTCTTGTCAAAAGTTCTACCTACAGACACACTCAAGACTCTAATCGGGGACAATCAATCTCCGACTAAGGCTGCTTATGTGCCGAAACTAAACATCAACATTTGTATTTAATCAAATTATTGTAAGCGTTTCTTTGAAAGAAACTTTATACCTAGAAAAATAAGGACAATTGTCTGAAGATTGCATATCATGAAACTCTGAGTATTTTAGATTCTGTTTTAATATTATTTCTACTAAGAAAGTTTATAAATTTAAAGCCAAATCAGCAAAAAGTATCCTGGTGCAGCTAATTAACGAATATTTATAATCAAATCATACTGTTTCATATTTATTTTATGATTTAATACAATATCTACCAGCAATATTTCAAAAACTTAAATTCCAGAGAACTTAAAATTATTGAATAAAGACTTATGACAATATGTACTGGTACAGAATTGGTACTGAGCTGACAGAGTTGTAGATAGTAATCTGTTGTGCCAACATCTAATATCATATGATCACTAATTTTTCAGATTTGGATAAGGTGTTGTAGAAGAAAAAGATTAACTACATAAACCTGTTATTTCAAGATGATACTAAACCAAAAACATACTTCCAAAACAATTTAGACCAGTGGTTCCCAACCTATTTCAGCCTTAACACCCCAAAAATTTGTTTCATCCACATTTTCAACATGTGATGAAGACGATATGAAGTGCTCTCTCAATTCAAAATAAATTCTTCTCTTACACCATTTGGCCGCACCCCTGACCCCCTAGTCCCACAACCCCAGGTTGGGAACCAGAACCTGTATTCTCAAATCGATCTTAGCTCTAGGACATCCTAAAAACAGTTTTAGAAGTTAAGACCCTAGGATGTCCTAGAATCAATGTTAGTAGATGAGAAACTAGGATGTCCTAGCACTAAGATAGTTTGGAGAATACAGGGCCAGGGTTTTAGACCTATTCCTAAAGAAATAAAAATCATGTATAAGCTTCAAGTACTAAAAGATGTAAATATCTAAGATAAATAATATTTAATGAATTTAGAGTAGTACCTGACTAGTATCTAATCTAAACCAGTTTTTAATATCATAGTAACATATCAGATGAGGATGGGGGATATACTACGGTAGTCATGGTAACTTAAACTGTATTTAAAATATTCTGACCATGAACTTAGTTTAAGAAGTTCAGAATATTAGTGATGGTAGTCTGTCAGCAATTACGAATGGATGAAAGAAATCAAATGAAATGACGAACGAACTAAATAAATGAATGAATGAATGAATGAATGAATGAATGAATGAATGAATGAATGAATGAATGAATGAATGAATGAATGAATGAATGAATGAATGAATGAATGAATGAATGAAGCAAAAAGCTGCTATTGATATACAACAGCCTTCGCAAAGTGACGTCATAAAAGCCTAATTTTAATTGAATAGTAAGAACCACAAAATTGAAATAGTTCAAATTGATCAGTGTCCTCGTTAAACATAAAAAGTTTTGAAAACCTCTTTATAATCCCTTTAAATTTTAAGCCAAAATGGTGCAGAAAAGTAGGATGTAAAACTCTATTCAATCATTCATTCTTTTTAAATCCAATCCGAATTTTCAACCTGTATCATGTAGGAGAAATAACAAGATTAACAAGTCACAGTAAATATATAAAAATATCAAACCCGTCAATGTCATTTATCTTTTAGATTTTAGAAAAGAATTTATTAAATTATCGCCTTGCTCTGGGGTAAAAACCCTAGTAAGATTTATACTACTTCTCGCTTCTAATGGAATTTGTCTGATACTGTTCACAAAGTACTGACACACTTTAGATTCCAAGACAACAGCTTTCCTAATAAAAACATTGTTTACGACCATTATTAGCACTAGTCTGGAATATCCCCTACCATCAGGAATTTAGCAACAAGTAAAAGAGTGTTTCAGACAGATTAGGTGAGTCAGAATGAAGACAGAATTCACTGTGGATAAAAACATGGACAACACAATTTAATCAAACATTTCTAAACCACCAACATTTCACCAGTTCTTTTTCATATGTGTCATGACTGTCCTCTGTATTCAATGCAAGGACGAAAAGCGTGTCATGGCTGTCCTCTGTATTCAATGCAAGGACGAAAACGAGTGCCTATAGAAATANATTCAGGGCATGCTTACCCTTAGACCGANACATCTGTCTCTAGATTTGCAAAACCCAGGTATATTTGGAAAGATGAATATTTTTGTAGTTCAATCATACCATCATTTTCTCTCTGCACCATATTTGTCATGGCTCCACCTTCATCAAATTTTTTTGGCAAAACTGATCTAGCATCGGCCATTTAAAACTATGTGCACAGCCAAAAGTTCAATGGTCACAGAATCACGTGATACTAACAAAACGAAAGTTACAGTGATGCCCGACACTAATTTACAATCATCTTTCTTAAAGGTAATTCAATATTATGTTCGAGAAAACGCATCTTTGGAGGTGTGGAATATCCCCATTTATAAGGGTCTTCTGACTCTAATCCAGCTGACAACTGTCAAAATTTCCATCAGAGGCTGAAATAGAGGCAGATGTTTCAGACTAGCTTACCCTGATCACCTGTTGATGCACTCATTTTTCCACTGTACAGAATGTACCTCCAATTTATTTTAACAAATCTAAAATATGATTATATTCATTTTTGCCCCAAAATATGTCAGAACGTACCAATTCAATTCAATTCAATTCTTCTGGAGAGAACCGTCTCAAACGCTCCACAGAGTTGCTGTATTTTCAATTCAGCTTTGACAGTTATCCCCCATTAAGTCAATTTGCCCCCTATATGTGCCCCTAGTCTCGGGAGGCTAGCGTCACCACTGTTCCACTGGTTCCCATTGCTTCTAGAGACAATTTTTATATCAGTGTCATAAGCTTGCTGTTAGTTTTTTCACAAAAGCACAAAATTTTCCGGCTTTCCTTGCAATCTTCTATTTTAAAAATATGGAACAATGTTACCTTTGATAGTTTGATAGTTGTGATTAGGGCTGGGTAAATTGATCAAAATAATCGAATATCATCGCTAGGAATTTATAATTTTGATTATCGATTGTCAAAGTTACATTTTCCATTGTAACCCATTAAAAAGTAGTAATCTCTTTCACATAGTTTCCCTCCAGCACATAACATACCCACAATAAACTATAATAACCGATCAAAGCATAAATATACTTCTATTATGCAAAAATTACCCAAGAAATTATCAATTTAGTATTTACAGAGTTTCTCAATTGAATTATTAAGATTATTAATTGATTATTAATCGGTAGTCTGTCATCGATAATTGATCTCAATGTCGTAATCGATACCCAGCCCTAGTTGTGATCAAAACTATTGACAATATTAATCAAACTAAATAATTTGATCAACATTTAACCCATAGCCATAGGTATTGGTGTTTGCTTTAAAATTAGTTGTAAATGTTTTTATCATTGAAAATGTTTATTTGGTGAGCAGCCTACAAATCTTTCAAGATGGAGCAGTAATACCAGTACCTGCAACATGGCTGCCAAATGTTAGAATTAGTAATAAATGAAATGTCAGGATATACAGGTTGAATTACCAAGTCCAGATGAACATCAGCTTTCATATTTACAATTATTGCTTAACTCAGACAGATTTAATATCATTTCCACAGATAAAATTTACTAATGAAATGAAAATTTATATATATGCCTACTTTTCTTCCATGCAAGTACTTCTATTCACCTGCAGATGATCAACATATAACAAAAGCTTATGAATAAGTTAATGCATCATTTTTGTAGAGTGTATACACCTAACAGTGTTATATTAGTGTTATCATCTCAGTCATAAAAAGAAGAATGAACCAACAGATACCATATCAAAGGTGTATCATAAAACACCAAGATTGAATAAATCTCAGGTATAAAGAGGAGAAAAACAGAATTCAAACATATAAACAGCTGTTTTCACATTAAATACTCCAACAGACAATCTAAACTCTACACATTAGGTGTTATATTATACTGACAAAATACAACTAACTTCATTACATATTTTAATTCATTTTTCTGCTTGTTTGATCCTATCCCCACGTACTTTCTACCTACAGTCTGTGGGTCAGTCACTTGGCAGTCTGTGGGTCAGTCACTTGGCAGTCTGTGGGACAGTCAATCTGCAGTCACTTAAATTACAATGATTACTTCGACTGGCAAGTTTTAGGATATGAATTTTATAAAAAATCAACCTTTTAATGGCCATCAAAACTTGTCAACATTTTCAATTCTTAGTAAAATGAAGACAATTTCTGAGCTACAAAGGGAACATTCTTTTTTTCACATGAAAATTTTCAGCCTGTTATTGTATAAGAAAACACGTATGTGATCTGACCAGGGAGGGTAAAAACAAGCAAGATGGAAAACAATGTTTGATGCATACCAGATGATGTAGAAAAATAACCCTGTTTTATCAAAACTTGGAGGATTGATTGTGAATTTCTACCCAGTTCTCACTACAATAGGCAATGGGCTATCAGAGGAAAATACAGATCGAAACAATCGGAAAAAAATGAAATGAATGGAGTTTTACCTCCTACTTTTCTGCACCATGTGGGCTAATGAAGACAGACAACGCGGCGCAGGGTGCAATGAGGGAAATTCTGCCAGGACAGTGGCATTAGCCTGCTCTTTTTCGATTTCCAACTGTCGAGGGATCTTTAACGTGCACAGTCTGTAGCACACGGGGCCTCAGTTAATTGTCCAATCCGAACGACTAGACGCTTTTTCCATGTCAGCCCCTCTTACCTACATCACTGACAGGGGGAACAATTGGAGAGGCATAATCAATTAAGTAATTCAATTATTATTTAATGTGAATTCAAAAAACCTTGAAAAATGGTCACAATTAAAGATGGGTTTCCTTACTTTATTGTGTCAAATTAAACAAACTATTTCATTAATTGTATTAATAAGTATTAGTGTTTTCATTTTCAGAAATGAAAATAAGGGAACTCATCTTTAAAAATTTCATATATTATGATAGTTTTGATGCAGGTCATAGCAATGTAAGTCAAAATTCAACATTGACGTTTTATTTACAAATATAATCATGACTGGCTTTATTGGGAATTGATTATTAGCATCCTTTGACTTTCAACAATTGCTAAATGATTGTCAGGACAATCGGAACATCATTAACAAAGTCCTCAAAGAAGATAATGCTGGGCAATATACAGAGATCACAATATTAGCTATTGTTACCAATAGTATCTAAATATCTAATCATACTGTTGCAAAGTATTTGCCATCATAGCATCAAAATCAATATATATATAAAATGCTGTCTGGTTTCTCTAAGAGTACATCCATGGCATAAACATGATTTCAAATTATAACAAACTTTTACTAATTAAGAATATCTTTTGAACTAAAAACTAACAAAATGTTGTCTTTTTCATCTATTGATGACATGTGTAATTCGTGTTAAAAACGCTATGTGTTTAATATTTTATCAAAGAAGTCTGCTTATTCCATTTTGTTTGGAAGAATGAAAATTAGTGTAAATATGTCATTGTTTTAGTTTTTAGATAAAAAGTAGGTTGACAGTTTTTTTTAATGTTTTTCACCTTTTATCACAAAGCCTTGTTTTATTTCCTCAACAAGTTAGTTAATAAACAATGATTAAACAAGAAGTCTGGACAAGAGAGTCTCAAGTCTTGAGTCAGTTGAAACTATAAAGTAACAGGAAAAGATTCAGTTAGTATCTTATCAATGTCAAGCTATTACGATCTTTCTTCGTTTTATACCTTGACTTCAATATACACCACGGAATGCAGCGATTTGATTGTTTGTTAACAGCCAATCAACAGAGATACTGTAATAATTATGAATTATTGTTAAACTTCTGTCGAGGGCTCTGATTGGCTGAATTGGCTAACGTAACCCAACCAAATGGCTGCTTTTATAAACTTCTGTGATGCGATAGGTGACTATTGCAGTCAAGGTATTAGACAAAGCTCTTTAGACAAGTTTGAAATTGTGAAGATGGTATTGGAATGAGTAAGCAATAGATTATTATGTAGGTTAGGTTAATATTTGTCACTGATACAAAAAAACAGTCTAGACTACCAACAAAGATAATAAATATTTTACCACAATAAAAAACAATTGTTCTCTATATTCTATTAGTACTAA
>NW_008710211.1:1577410-1579355 GCF_000327385.1 Lottia gigantea
GCCTTATAAAAGTTTTTGGTAGAATATAAAGGATAGGTCAGAACAAGGGATTAATAATAAGTTTGTCAGGGGATGATTTTAATCAAGGATGGGTCAGGTGATGAATCATTAATTACTACAAGGTATTTACTGGTATATAAAGTAGATACTGAAGTAAAAACAAGATTAGTAATATCCTTATTTATCATACTTTAGATATTTACAGTTAGATTCAAGGTCAACTATCACTGGCAGTATACACCATACAAAACAGTAGGGCCTCAACGATTCACCAATGAATCGATGAACAGCGATTCTTTCTTTCTTATCGATGCATTGCGTTGGATAAAAATAATCGTGATGTATCGGCACAATTAATTCTTAGACCCCTTTAATAGCTAATGACACAGAATCCTTGTGTGTATAAGAAATTGTGCCATGTTTTCATTTTCCAAGTATGATTTTCACTTCAAATTTATTTCTGACCTAAAAAAATGGAGATTTTTTTCACAAATCCTTACTTCTAAATGTTCTCAAGTGCTTAATATTTTACAAATTTCTATTTTTTTTTTTCTCTTTCCTTCTCTAATAAATGAATAGTGATAATTACTGTAATTAATCATATCGTTGGATGAGTATATAGTGTATTGAATCGCAACTTCAAGAATCATTGCAGCCCTACAAAACAGACTTATTCCTATCAAAACACATTTTTTGCCTTAAATTGAAACACTAGTGGGTAGGTGAGGCTCCCATGAGTCTTAACTTCTTGTCTATAACTGGACACAATTTTATGGATAACAATTACTTTAATAAATAACTTGCGAGGTATTTCTTGTCTGTTGTCTCTAATCTTTAGAAAAGATTTGATGATGGTTGATGGATAGTATATGTTTTTATTAAATTTATTTAATCTAGTAAGGATTGAGAGCTGACATTGGTCACACTCACATCATAACCTCAAGGCAAATTTAAATGGAAGGGGTTGTGTGCAAAATCAATCGCCACTACTTTTGAAAAAGTGTAATGATGTTTGGTTACATGTTAGGGCGATGTTGTAGGTTGGTCACTCTGCAGTCTGTGGGTCAGTCACTCTGCAGTCTGTAGGTCAATCACTCTGCAGTCTATAGGGTCAATCACTCTGCAGTCTATAGGGTCAGTCACTCTGCAGTCTGTGGGTCAATCACTCTGCAGTCTATAGGGTCAATCACTCTGCAGTCTGTGGGTCAGTCACTCTGCAGTCTGTGGGGCAGTTGCAGTCTGTGGGGCAGTCACTCTGCAGTCTGTCACTCTGCAGTCTGTGTGTCAATCACTCTGCAGTCTGTGTGTCAGTCACTCTGCAGTCTGTAGGTCAATCACTCTGCAGTCTGTAGGTCAATCACTCTGCAGTCTGTGGGTCAATCACTCTGCAGTCTATAGGGTCAGTCACTCTGCAGTCTGTGGGGCAGTTGCAGTCTGTGGGTCAGTCACTTGGCAGTCTGTGGGTCAGTCACTTGGCAGTCTGTGGGACAGTCAATCTGCAGTCACTTAAATTACAATGATTACTTCGACTGGCAAGTTTTAGGATATGAATTTTATAAAAAATCAACCTTTTAATGGCCATCAAAACTTGTCAACATTTTCAATTCTTAGTAAAATGAAGACAATTTCTGAGCTACAAAGGGAACATTCTTTTTTTCACATGAAAATTTTCAGCCTGTTATTGTATAAGAAAACACGTATGTGATCTGACCAGGGAGGGTAAAAACAAGCAAGATGGAAAACAATGTTTGATGCATACCAGATGATGTAGAAAAATAACCCTGTTTTATCAAAACTTGGAGGATTGATTGTGAATTTCTACCCAGTTCTCACTACAATAGGCAATGGGCTATCAGAGGAAAATACAGATCGAAACAATCGGAAAAAAATGAAATGAATGGAGTTTTACCTCCTACTTTTCTGCACCATGTGGGCTAATGAAGAC